>NC_142025.1:99728143-99895643 GCF_049901735.1 Notechis scutatus | reverse complement strand
AACAAAGCTATCTTTAAAAAGATTTAAATCTTTTCCTCCGCTTTGACCCTGTTGATATTCTGATATTTTTGCTTCTTTAGCTTTCTTGGACTGGGGGAAAGGAAAAAAGCAAGATTAGTTGTAGCATTCTTCTTGTAATTGGGACAGAAAAGGAAAGTGACATAACTTTTGTCAATTTCATCTAAAGGTGGGTGGGTGAGGGTCAAATGAATAGTATATTTTGTCCATTGTTTTTTATCAATGAACTGTGTGTGTGTGTGTGTGTAATAGGCAGACACCACTTTTCATTGTTTCACCAATGAATTTTTAAGAAACAAAAGCAAGTCCAATATTTTCTAATGTAGTGACCAGTTTTTTCATCCTGGAACCAAAAAAAAAAAAAAAAAATCCTGGCTAGCTATCAGAGAGAGAGAGAGAGAGGAGGAGTATTCCTGCCAAAGTACATGGTAGTTGATTGGATCCAGAGTGGTTCCCTACAATGAAATAATGTGCAGCAGGCAAACTGGACGGCACTGTCTGAGCCAGTATAAGTCAGAAAACAGTCCTTTTGAAGCCCAGCAGGAAACGTTGAGTGGAGGTTCCTGCCTGATGGGTTGTGGGGCAAGTAGAGGATGTGTTCCTACTGTATGTTCCTACTCTCAAGAAACAATCAGTAGTTTGTAGTCAAGTTAGGGCCAGGTGGTCAAGGAGATCAATTCTGATTGTCCCATTATACTTTTTGTGAATTTCATTGAATAGAGACCATTAATGGCCCATTGACAACTAATACGTCATTGATACCTAATGTTAAACTTAATGTTAGTTGTCAATGATGCCTTGGCATTTTTTTTGTACGCATGGTTTTTTGTTGGTAGTGTTGGAGGTCTGTCAGTTTGTTTTCTTTTTCTTTCTTTTTCTTTTGTTGGTGATAAATAATAATAATAATAATAATAATAATAATAATAATAATAATAATAATAATAATAATAATAATAATAATGAATGTAATCTATTTTTTTTTCATTTTGACCTTTCAGGGTCTTTTATTTCTTTTTTAAGTATCTAGGGTATAAATGATTTTTCCCCTCTGTGTCCTTCGCCTCATATTTAATTTCAGTTTCTTTGTATCCCATATTTTAGATGTTTGCACTGCTGTTTTACTTCTCATTTGGTGTACATACATAATCCATGACTCATCCCAGTGAGCTTCTAGTATTTTAAGGTAGCCCCTCTATGAATAGTCGGGGACAGAGGGGGTATTCAGCAGATTCAGTTCTGGAGAACTTGTAGCTGAAATTTGAGTAGTTTGGAGAACCGGCAAATACCACCTCTGACTGGAGATTTTACAGTATCCTTCCCCTGCCACGCCCACCAAGCCACGCCCACAGAACCGGTAGTAAAAAATTTTGATCAGGAACAATATTATTTTGTCATTCAACAATTATTACTAGTTTCCCTGCAGAATATTGTTAGATCTCACAAGGTTCTGTGATGGTGCCATTATTTTATTTAAGGTCCATTGGAATTCATTTTGATGGGTGGGGTATGGGGACTATTACCTGAAAAACTGTCCCCGTGATGGGAGTGGGGGGGCTTCTGTATTTTTTTCTCAGTTACAAACAAATAGAACATTAGAGTTCAGCGTAAGCTTTTTTTTATACTAAAAGGTGCTTTTTCAGGAAGCAACTGGACTTTCTTGTTTTTTCTTTTGAAGATATCAGAGCCGAAGAAGCTTCTTGGATGAGAAGCGAAACATCTTTAAAAGAAAAAAAACAAGAAAGTCTAGTTGAAAAAGCACCTTTGGGACAACCATGACCTGGATGACTGAGAATCTCTACAGACTTTTAGCTATACAACTTGGGATGAACACCCTTGGAATGGTGTGGGACTAGGAATGGATTTCCAGATGAAAAATTGCAGAGGACAGGAACCAGGAGCACTAGTCAGGTGACGCTGAGGACACAGCTAAACCTCCAAGTGCTTCAATGACCCGCTAAAAGGATGCAAATGACCAGCTGTCTGCAAGGAATATAAATCCTTCCATTACCCACCATTCTGTCAGAGCTAAAGAAGCTTCTTGGATGAGAAGTGAAACGTCTTCAAAAGAAAAAATGAGAAAGTCCAGTTGTCTCCTGAGAAAGCATCTTTGGCACAACCATGATCTGGATGACTGAGAATCTCTACAGACATTGATACTAAAAGTTATTATTATTTTCCTGTGTCTGTTTTTTATTTGAAACATTGACCATCAGCAAATACATATACCATCCACCCTGATATTCTGAACCCAAGGTCTCTAAAGGACAGTTAATATGAAAAAATAGTTTAAATAAATTTCCTCCAGAAAAGTACTAGCATTGATCACATATTTCGGCTATCAACATACAACTACTGAGTTTAGTATGCAGCCATGAGGGCTGCCAATGAGAATCACATATTCTGGAAACAATTTTAGCTATCAGTTGGTTCATAAATAGGAATGCCAACATGGTTTGTGCCTTCTCCCACTTTTGCTTTATTTATAGAGATGACATTCTGAAGAACTTGAAAGTTTGCATGCAATTTTGTAACTTTTCAGTTGGCCTGAGAAAGGTACTCTTGCTGTAATGCTGATCCTGTCCCAGACCTATCTGGAACTGTGTTATCTCCTACTTCCAGAGTATGGCACTGTGCATCAGTGCAATGCCTCATCCACCAGCAACAGGCCAAGTTAAATATTGTATGAGTCTGTTTGCACCTATCTAAACTTTCTATTGATTTTGTTAAAAAAAAAACACCAAGCAATTACTTTACTTTGACAAAGATGGCTACCCTTAGGGGAATGTTATAAATACCTATACATAAATAAAACCAAGAGAAGACAAGATTTTTCAGAAGTCGGTACAGCGGGAAACATAAATATGGGGCTCTACTGTATTAAAGCATGGCAAAAACAAATGATTAGGTGTTTATTTCTCAGTTGCAGTATAAAAACTTTGAATATCTAATTGTGAAGTGTGTTTTTATTAAGACATGCAAACATTCATGTCAGCCATAGGATTCTGGGATTCCTCCATACAAAAATGTATGAATCGGGAAAATACAAAAAGTTTTTGAATACAGATACTTTTATACAGTATCTTTCCAATGATAACAGAAGAGCTGCAGAATCTTCTTTATTCCCACCAAACATTTGGAATTAAACATGTTTCATCAAGAACATGCCCAGAATATTTGATGTTAGATGAGATGATTAAAAAAATATGTATCACCCAATCAGTGTTTAAAGCAGTTACTGAGTCAGTATTTAAAATATGGAAGAAGGACTGGATGAGGTTTAAAGTCTGCCCATTTTAAGTAAAGAATTTCTATAATGAAGCAAATTCAAAAACTGCTTTTATGCTGGTGCATGGCTCATCAGTGCCCCGATTATTCAATATCCCAGTCAATATCTTATTCATTCAATATCTTATCCACTACCTATGACTATTCAGAGAAACAGGATCTACCTGGAACTTTTTCTCAATGACAGAAGTCAAAAGAGACAGTTAATCTTCGGTAAATAGCTGCATGAAGGAGTTACTGTAGTGACATTGGCCTCAAAGAAATGTGGGTTTGGGGTTAAATTTAATCTCTTCCGGGTTAACTAGATGGGTCAGTCAGCTCCATTTGGGAATTCCCATAGCATCTTTATCACTAATAAGGATCCATGATCTTGTAAAAGGCCTACTACTGGTATATAGGGCTTTACATCTATAAAGCAGTATTCCAACCCTCCACTTTTTCTATAGATTAAAACAGTGGAGAAAATTTCATGATCTGTTTTTAATGCCTAAAAAATATGACTTTCTTTGCATTATTATTTAATTTGTGTAATTATACGTGTTCATTGCTCAAGAACAGTCCTTTTCAAGCATGCAAGTCATTCTGTTTTTATTTTAAATATTTATGGATCAGAGATGGTATTCAGCAGGTTCTGACCAGTTCTGGACAACTGGTAGCAGAAATTTAAGTAATTCATAGAACTGGCAAATACCACCTGGCTGGAGATTTTACAGTATCCTTCCCCTGCCACGCCCACCAAGCCATGCCCACAGAACTGGTAGTAAAAAAAAAAATTGAATCCCACTGCTGCTATGGATGCTAACTTTTAAAATGCAAGTTGCCCTGATATAGAGATGTGATGGTGCAGTGGTTAGAATACAGTATGGCACGCTAACTCTTCCCACATTGCCAGGAGGGGTTCAATTCCTTCAATCCTGACTGGCTCAAGGTTGACTCAGCCTTCCATCCATCCAAGGTCAGTAAAATGGGAACCTAGTAGAGAAGGCTGTAAAACACTATGAAGTGGTATATAAGTTTAAGTGCTATTGCTATATTAATTTTCTTCTTAAACACACTGCTAGCACATGCAAAAATATGTTGAACAGCATACTGTTTTTCAGCACCTTTTTCTGTAGATGTCTATGGGAGAAACGAAAATATTACTAGACACTCTTCCATGTTAACATTTTCCCATTCTTGGGCTCAAATACCACAAAAAAGTGCTTGTCTTTGAATCTTATATGTTTGCTTTCCATGAAAATTGTATCAAAAAGGAAAAATAGAAAACTTTAAGTTCATTTACTGTTTGAAGGTCAGGTTTACCTCTACTTTATATGCAAATCTCTTCACATCATTTTCCTTTCAGCTGCCCTCTTTACATTTTCTGACTGGGCATATCCATAATGGCAGCCATTTTATGAGCTGTCAACTCTTTGTGGTGTTCTATTTTGTGAACAATGTTGTTAAGATATGTTCTCAAAATTACAAATGGGGCTATTGTAATGTATTGCTTTGGAAGTATGCTATTCGGGAATCGCCTCTGTACGCTTCAAAGCTTGTCACCACTCCACTGCTTTTTATAGCTGAGGAAGTTAGGCACTATAAATCATGAACTGACATAGCTACCCAATTTATCTATCAAAGCTAGAACTGATATCTTCTGGGTCTAAGCTATGGGAGAATGAGACGAATGAATAGATGGTTTAAATTATTCTAATTGAAACTAACAGCAGAACGGGGTTGTTCAACACACCTGAGCATGAAATAGTGGAACTGACTAAACAGATGCATAAATATTTGGATGAACATTTACCATGTTTATAGCCTTACTGACAATCTGGAACTGCTCACTGGACTCATGAAAGCAAGATTTATTTCCAGTTGACAGAATGACGATCTTGAATAGAACTGGTTGTTTGGGTTTGAAGAAGAGTTCCATGTGATTGTTTGCTAACCAGATCTCTGTTTAAGAAGCAGAGAGGAAATATACACTCTGATCAAAAAGCACAAAGCTGTCTTAGAGATTTGATCAGATTAAAACTATCTTCTGATGGATATAAGGAATAGTAACAATATTCACATGATAGCAGTTCAGGCTAGTAAGGGCAAGTCTTATGAAAAGATCAATTTTCTTTAACAAAATGATACACAAAACTATCAACAAAACTAACAATAACAACAAAATTCCCTTTGTCAACAATTTAAAAACTTTTTCAAATAATTTTTCAGTCATTTTAAAGACATACGACTCATTTCTGATTGGGCCTAGCAATGCTGAATTGTTGGCAACTGTTAATTTTCTGCAATGCCCATTTTGTGGCTAAACTAATTGGCATTTTGGCTTCTCACTGTATAGTAGGAGGTTTTATTTCTAGGAATCATACTAGAAATATTATTTGTAGAATTCTGGCAATTCTATAGAATCATTACCTTATCCCAGAGATGTCCAGACTGGTATTTTTATCATTTTTCAATATAAAACATTTCAGCTGAATACACATTTATTTTATGCTTAACATTGTCCTATATGTAACCTGCTGTCACTTAGATGATCAGCTATAGCATTATCCTAGGAAACATGCTAGTGTAAGCAAAGTTCAGGTGTTTGCATCTATATCTTCCTGCTTTTGCCTTATCTCAGAAATATGTAACCTGTGAACTAATGCACAGTTCTAGCACCTTATGGGTAGGTCTTAAATGAATCAACAAAATTTGGATGAAAAATAGTCAGATTTCAATAAGGTAATTTTTTCAAAAAGCTAGAGAATGAATGGAAGCAGAAATGTAATACTACTAGGTCAGGGGTGTCAAACTCAATTTCATTGAGGGCCACATCAGGGTTGTGTTTGACCTTGGGAGGCTGGGGTGGGCATGGCCAGCTTGACGTGACTTGAGTCGGGGGCACTTGTGGTAGCCTGAGAGCTTGAGAGCCCATTTACAGCTGTGATGACCTCCTGAAACCCTCCACCAGCAAAAACAGAGATCTGGTGGGCCGCTTTTTGTTTTTTTGTTTTTTGCAGTCTTTGGGAGGAGGTGTAGAGAATTAAGTGAACCTTTAAAAAATAGTATGTGACTTTGTGATTATATTCAATTTTAATATTTCAATGTATTTGTGTTACTTATATGAGCTATAAAGAGCCAGTTTGAGATAGTGGTTAATACATCAGGATAGAAACTGGAGACTGTAAAATCTAGTCTTGCCTTAACCATTAAATCAACTGGGTGGCTTTGAACTAGTCACTCTCAGCTCTAGGAAGAAAGCAATGGCAAATTACTTTTGAAAGTTTTTGAAAGGAAACTACAGGGACTAGTCCAAGCAGTCACCAGGAGTCAACAAGGACTTGAAGACTAAAAATTGCCATTGAAACTTAAAGTCCTGTTGGTATTTTAGCTATCTTAAAGATGAATGTTGATTAATCTTTTTTGTAATCAAGATTTTACTTCAAGTTAATGAATTATACAGATATTGGAGAGAATGTGCATGATACTGTACTGTACTCAGAATTATAATATTTAGTGTTTGTAAAGCACAAGCTATGTGCTTCAATTGCAGCAGGTTATGCCATTATTATGGTTGATCACACAATCAGCCAGATGTTTAGCCTAGATTTGGCATTTTTGTCCACCTGAGTCCTTCCCAAGGACCTGGAATAGACAGGCGTTGTTTAATAATATTAAAAGTATCATCGCTAGATGTAAACTGCTCCAAGTAAAGCTATCTTTTGCAATTGACTGATGTTGATTTTGTCAATGTCAATAATATTCAAATGCTGGTCCAGATGTTTTGGAATTACACTCTAGGTGCTTATTACTATACTACTTTGCTTTCTTATGCTTGGGGGGGGGGGAGGAAAACCGAATCTGCAGAATTTTGGACAGATAGTTATTCAACTTCTCTCAGAAGACTTCCAGTGAAGAGGAATATATGACTTCATGAAGCAATCTATTTCAGTGGTTGAAAGTTCTTAACATCTGGTCATTCTCATAATAGCTACCTGAATCTACTTTCTTATAGTGTCATCCCATTGGTTCTGGTTTTCTCCTCTGGGGTAATAGATGTGGTAATATATTTTATTAATCATTTTATCATTTTCTGTAAGGCCTTTGTATAACTAGCAGTAAGTCTAGGAGATGTGGGCATTCTTGGTGGGGGTAGGAGTATCTTTGCTCAGAGTGCCTCATTCTGTTTTGATTCTGCCAGTTTAGAAGGAATAGGAAAATGGGTGAAAGTTCAAGGTACAAGATACACAGTTGTGCTTTCTCATGGGACTTTCCAAACTTTCCCATGAGACTTTCCGTGGCTGTATGATCTCATCCTAGCAAGGTAACATCTGGGACTTTCCAAGATTGTGTGTTCTCATGCTGGTGAAGTAATCTCCTGTTGAGGTCATTGTTTTCTGAATATGCATACTGTATTTTTGCTTGTGTTTTTTCTCAATAAATACTGCTACCTGAGTTCTCTCAGGGTTGGCATTTTTTCTCAGAGACAGTTCCCTGTGTCTCATTTCAAATGTCAATCCACCATAAATGGTGACCCCGACGTGATAGCTTGGAAAGCTATACGTTTCCCGCATCCTATACTCATCGTCGCGGACGTCGACTGGGCCCTCATCTTCTTCGCTGACGAAGATAGATTCTTTTCGTGAGTATGGGGGAGATCTCTCGAAGGCTCAGAAAGAGCACATCAGGGAATTGAGAGGGATCATTGGGAATAGTTTTGGGTTTGGAATTGGCAGTAGGGTTGTGCTGTAGGAAAGAAAGAAATTGAGGACTTACTACAGTATGTTTGGAAAAATATTAAGTCATATCCGGAGGGAGGTAGTATTAAAGTAGAGTCCTGGAAAAAGATAGGGAAATTTTGCACGAGGAACCTCGTGCCCCTTCTTCAATTTTGTTAACCTGGAGGGTGATTATGGATGCATTAGCTACTTATGAACAACCGCTCCTATCACCCCCGAAGAAGGTTTGCCGCTTTACCATGCGGGTATTTTTGTTGCCGCCGACGGCACCTCCAGATAAATCTGGGGGACTGTCCGGCGCTAGCAATACTTTGTCAGAAGATAAGAGTTTACCTTTAAGGGTTCAGGTGGATGCAGTTACTGCAGCTATTCAAGAAGCAAAGAATAGAGGGGAATTATCAGGAGATGATTTGGTGGAGTTTGGAGTAGAAGTTCAACTTAATCCAGTGGAAATTGTCATGGATGCTGCATTAAATCCGCAGCGGGAGTGGAAGCCTTTACAGCTCAGAATTTTGAGGGAAGTTAAGCAAGCAGCAAAGAATATGGTGTTAGAACGCCATATACTCAGGCATTGTTAGAAGCAGTTGGTTATGGAAATAAAATGATTCCGGCTGACTGGAAAGCTCTGTTGAATATGATTTTAACTCCAGCTCAATATTTGGTGTTAGATCAGAAATGGAGACAGCTGGCAGTCCAGAGGGGAACAGCAAATGTTACCCCAGATCAGCTTTACGGAGCTGGTAATTTTACAACAGTGGAACAACAGAGAGATGGTATGCCTGAGGAAGGGTTCATTCTTCTCCCACAAATAATTTTTCAAGCCATAGGGTCTCTCCTGACGGCGAAGGTGGTGAGAAGACCTTTACTAACATCAAACAAGGGAACAATGAACCCTATGAAAATTTCATTAGCAGATTGAAATTGGCTATAGAAAGACAAATTGATAATCAATTGCCCAGAAAGAGTTGCTTTTAAGTTAGCAGTAGAACAAGCTAATACAGATTGCAAAAGATTTTAAATCCACTGGTAGCAAGTGGAGAGAGAGAAATCGCAGATTTGATTAATGCATGTAGGAAGGTTGGGAGTCAGTCTTTTAACATGGAAACTTTAGCTCTGGCTTTACAAACAGGACATGCTCAGAAGGGGAATTGTTTCAATTGTGGGAAGCCTGGACATTTTAAAGCGCAATGTCGGGCTCCTGGAGGAGGTCAAAGTCAGCAAAATAAGAGATCAATGGGACAGGGTGTTCGTCCTAAATCAGTGTGCCCAAAATGTAAGAAAGGATACCATTGGGCATATCAGATGCTCCTACAGTTTTTACTGATGGAGGAAAGTTTTGGTGCTTGTGTTTGGAAAGATAAATCTGGAATTTGGCATACAAAAGTGACTTCAGAGCAGAAGTCTGCCCAGCAGGCAGAACTTGCTGCTGTAGTTTTGGCTTTTCAAAATTTTCACAATCAGGATTTTAATTTAATAGTGGATTCATTGTATGTGTATAATTTGTTACCCTTTGTAGCAGGTTCTTATTTGTCTCCTGGAATATCACCTGATATTTTAAGATTGCTTTTGTTGTTACAAGGATGTTTGGAGCAGCGTGTGAATGTGTGTTTTGTTGCTCACATGCCATGCTCAAGACCATGTTGACTAAATTAAATAAAAAAGGAGGGAAGCTCCTGGGGCTTCCGGCGATTCAAGATCAATTAAATCTAGCTTTATATACTTTAAATTTTTTAAATTTGTCTGGTAACCCCCCTGCGAGCGCGGCCAGCAGGCATTTTTCTTCTCCTTCTACAGATGCGGTGAGACCTCGGGTGTTGGTGCGGTTCCTTCCGGATCCGGCATGGGTTCCTGCTGAGCTGATAACGTGGGGACGTGGTTATGCAGCAGTTGAACATCTTGGTCAAATTCGTTGGGTTCCTGGTCGGTGTGTTCGGCCTGATCATTCGCAGGCACCTGTGAAGGAAGTTTCAGAACAGCAGGATGGCGCATCTGTGGTTCCTGATCCTGTTGATTCTGCCTAATCTGTCCTGGGCTGCTCGGGTGCGGAGAGAGCAGCGACAGCATGTTCAGCGTGCCGGAGATTTGGGCGATGATTTGTGGACAGATAATAATTACATTAAAGATTTGCGCTCAACTGCCAAAAACTTGAACATCACCAATTGTTGGTTGTGTATGCACCTTCCTGGGAGAGTGGGAGAAGGACTAACATTTCATGGAGTGCCTTTTGAGGAAAAAGATTTAATAAAGAATGCAACCTGGAGAAAACAGTTGTTTTGTGCTACAACAGAGCAATTCCAGATCCTAACCATGGGAGGTAATTTATGGACACAAATTTCTCGAGGTCTTATCCCGCCTTTGGGAATTGCTATGAACTATAGAGATATTCATATTTTAAATAATTTTACTGTTGCTATGTTTAATGATACTATAAAGAATATTAAGATGATTAATGTAGAAATGTCTGAAATTCGTACAGTTACTTTGCAAAATCGATATGCTTTAGATATTATGTTAGCTGCTCAAGGAGGAGTTTGTGCTTTAATTCATTCGCATTGTTGTGTTTTTATACATAATTATGAGCCAAACATCACAAAAATTTTCAGGACATGGAAGATCGTATTGCTCAGCATCAATCTGGAGCTGATGGGTTTAATGCATCATTCTGGGACAGTCTGTGGTCCTGGCTTCCTGATGGATCATGGTTTCGCTCCTTATTGCAAGGGGTTGTTATTATTATTGCTATATGTATCTTATTATGTTGTTTTATTCAATGTATTCCTAATCTATTACAAATGTGTACCTCAGTCTTCCGGCGTGAGGGATCAGGTCATGAGGGAACTGTGTACTATGCCACTAAAACACCCCCTATCTTTGAATAAATAAAAAAGGAGGGAATGTGGTAATATATTTTATTAATCATTTTATCATTTTCTGTAAGGCCTTTGTATAACTAGCAGTAAGTCTAGGAGATGTGGGCATTCTTGGTGGGGGTAGGAGTATCTTTGCTCAGAGTGCCTCATTCTGTTTTGATTCTGCCAGTTTAGAAGGAATAGGAAAATGGGTGAAAGTTCAAGGTACAAGATACACAGTTGTGCTTTCTCATGGGACTTTCCAAACTTTCCCATGAGACTTTCCGTGGCTGTATGATCTCATCCTAGCAAGGTAACATCTGGGACTTTCCAAGATTGTGTGTTCTCATGCTGGTGAAGTAATCTCCTGTTGAGGTCATTGTTTTCTGAATATGCATACTGTATTTTTGCTTGTGTTTTTTCTCAATAAATACTGCTACCTGAGTTCTCTCAGGGTTGGCATTTTTTCTCAGAGACAGTTCCCTGTGTCTCATTTCAAATGTCAATCCACCATAATAGAGAACAAGTCCGCTCTTTGTCCCAAAGGTGCTTTTTGAAAAGGCAACTGAACTTGGAAAAACAAAGTCCAGTTCCCTTTTGAAAGAGTATCTTTGGTACAACCATGACCTTAATAAATGAGAATCTCCATAGATGAAGTCCATTCTTTCTTTTGTGTAATAGCCATTTTAGATAACTTGAAACTTGTTATGTTTCCTCAGTCTACTGTGTGCAGATTAAACATACCAGTTGTTTTAATTGTTTCCTCATTGGATTTAGTTTCCATCTTGGTAGCCTTCCTTTGGATTTGTTCCAATTTATTGATGTCCTTTGGGAATTGTAGTGTCCATACTGTCCTAAGCAGGGCCTGAATAAGATAGGGTGGGATAGTTACTTTCCAATCTCTGGATTCTGCGTTCCCATTAACACATTCTCAAATAGCATTTGTCTTTTCAGGATCTGCATCACTTTGCTAGTTCATTTTCAACTTGTGATCTGCTAGAACACAGGTACCAAACTCGCCATGTCACATTGCTGTCACATGATATATTGACATTTTTCCCCTCAGAGCTGGGGTGGGCGTGGCCTGCATGTGACGTATCCAGCCCACTGGCCGCCAGTTTGACACCCCTGTGCTAGAACATTCAAATCCTTTAACATATATTATTGAAATTGCTAATACAGTAATAATTATTATTTGTTTCCCCAATCCTATATTAGTGCCTTTCAGTGTTTTTCTCTCAGACTTTACAATACCTGTCAAATTTTACTGCTTGTTTCAGCACACTATTCAAGACTGTTTAGTGTTAGCTATGCATCTTAGTTTTGTACCTTCTACATATTTAATAATCAAGATAATAAAATATTGAAAAGAATAGGGCATAAAATACACCCCTTTTGTACCACATTACTGTCTAAGCTGATATGAACTTCCATTATGCCAATTGTAAAAATCACAATTGTATCATTTAGGCTATATATTGCCATGTTAATAATAAGCATATCATGGGAAATTTTGTCGAAGGCTTTACAAGATCAAAGGACATTGTGTGCAAAGCACTTTCCCAATCTATTAAACTAATATATTTCTTCAAACAAAAAAAAATATTTGGGGGAAATAAAGGTAGCCTAGTATGGCCTCTTTGTGACAAATTCATGCTGGCTTTTGTTGATTTTTATTTATATTCAAATGCTGATAAACATGCTGTTTAATAATCTGCACAAGGAACTTTCCCATGATGGACTGCATGTAATTTCCCAAGTCCTCTTTCTCTTGCTTGAAGATATTTATTTATTTATTTGATTTGTCAATCAATACAAGATAACAGGTATAAGTATAAACATAGTTTTGAATACATGAGATGGATATGTATAAGAAAAATAAAAAGGAACAATAGGACAAGGACAGTAGGCACGATTGGTACACTTATGCACGCCCCCTACAGGCCTCTTAGGAAAGGGGTGAGGTCAATAGTAGACAGTCTTAAGGTTAAAGTTTTTGGAGTTTGGGGAAGAAACCACAGAGTCAGGTAGAGTATTCCAAACATTGACCACTCTGTTGCTGAAGTCGTATTTTCTGCAATCAAGTTTGGTGTGGTTTACCTTGAGTTTGTATCTATTGTGTGCTCTTGTATTGTTATGGTTGAAGCTGAAGTATTCATTGACAGGTAGGACATTGCAATGTCCAAAAAATTAAGAAAGGAACATAATTTATTCTTGCATAGTCTTCTAGGACTTCATCAGTTCTCTTAAGTATTTTGTGATAACTACACTAATCCTTTCAATATCCTAGGACATAATTCATTTGGCCCTGGATTCATTTACGTTTTTTTCTTTTACTTTTTGCTTTGTCTGTTACAGCCTCCTTCTTCCAATCTTGGCATGATGATGGCTGACTAAAGCTTATGAAAAAAGACAGATTTCTTTGCTTTTCCTTCATTTCTGACGTACTCTCCCCACTTTGAAGTCTTTGTTGCTGCTATTGTTGTTATGGTCATTTTGTGAGCTTCTTCTGAGCTGCAGTCTTTCTGAAATAATCTCTGCAATTTCTGGAAACTATCTTCTTATACACCCTTTCCATTTGCAATACATTGATCGATTATGAGCCATCATTTCATTATGAACTCTTAGCAATCACAAACATAGATCTTTTCTATGATTACTTATTTCTAACCTGGACTTTCAAGTTTCTTTCAATACACCCGTCTGCAACTGAGTTTATCCATTTTGCTATCGGCTGTCCTTTTTCTTCCACTTTTCTCAGCAAGGTCCAAGGAGGTAGATCTTCACCTAATACAAAACAGGATAATTTGAGCCATTTGTGCTCAAACAAGGACTCTTAGTTGGCTTTTTCAATGATCCATTTGTTTGTTTATTTGCTTCTTTTGTTTTTGTTTTGGCTATCCATTGTATTTTCAGGAGCCTTCTCCAACACCAACATTCAAAACCATCAATACTCTTTCCATCCTCAATCTTCAAAGACTAACTTTACTTCTATCATATATATAGGGAATACCATTGCTTGCACAGTTTTGGTCTCACTATACATTTCTATATCTGCCCTTTTTTGTATGTACCATTTTAGAAACCTCTTTATTTAGCTATACTGGTCTTTTAAGATGCCTGCTGTAAGAATAATCCACAACATCAACTTATTTAATTGAATTTCCCATTATTCCCATTTTTTTATCCTTCATGATTTCAAGTCATTGGATCTAACTTATCTCCCATTTGAATTCATCAAATCTGATTTTTTGAAATCCAGAATACAATCTGAATCTCCCTATTCCTCCTCCCCTTGATATCCTGAATGGAAGGATAACACAGTTATTTTTTTCCGAGTGACCTTCACTTCTTCCTGTTACCATCATTTCATTAATTATTTCCTGTTGGAAAAGATTCGATCTAACATAGCAAACCCCCATATTTCTTATTCTTCTAACAAATGCACTTGAGAAATGTATTCTTTGAGAGGTAACTATCAGCAGAATTCATTTACCAAGCTCAATTATTCTCTTCTTAAGGTCAGAAGAAATATTCTTAAAATTCTTTAACATCCTTAGCCATTTGTTTGTTAATGTGGGGTATTCCAACTGTATTCTAGAGTTTTACAAATAATCAACATCAACCTTAAGTGAATTTTTTATACAAAATATCATAGATTTTTAATACAAAATATCATAGATAGAATCTTTCAACTGATAGTCACAACTGATAGTAATTTAGGAGTTCTGAAGACTACAAATGAATCTAAGCCAAATTATTGAATCAATAAATATTTAATTGAATATGCTGTCAAACTTTGTACAGTCCAAATTCCTCTGGAAATAGGTTATCTGTTTTTAAACACTGATAGAAAATAAGCTGATAAGAACAATTAATACACATAGTTATCCATGTACACACACACACGGGGGGGAGGGGGGGGAGACGATGCTTCAATGTTCAAACCAGAATAATCCAAGAGTGTAGTTTTGATTCAACATTACAATATGTCTTTCCACATTATTACAGGAAGTATGATGGAACATTATTTAAAAATGGCATTCCAACCCCTGAAATAATGTAATAATATTGAAGGGGTCATATTATAGGTTTCTAATTCTGCCCATAATCTTTTTTTTCCTTGATCACGTATTCTACAGAGCAATTGAATTGAATACCCCCAGTGATAAAATTGAAAATCAGGGGAGTTAATACCAGGCAACTTGGAGAACATATGCATTTAAATAACAACAATAACAATGCTGATGTGCTGTAACTCTATCCTGATTAAAAATTCTACAGTCCTAAACTTATATGCAAAACTGAGAAGTTGAAAAAACTTCCAGGAAGAAGACAATGAAAAAAACTTTAATAATGTAGCTGACAAGTCTGGTTGCCCCTTTTCTGATTAGGAAATTTTATTTAAAATGTTTGTGCTCTGCTCCTACAATATTGTAACAAAGAAAAACACATGGTTATAACCATGTAAATTGAACTTGATTAAATAAATTTACCTTTATTATAAAGCATTATCCAGTTGCATTTCTGGACTTTATTTTCCTTATAGATTAATATGACTATTTTTTTTAGTATAGTTAGCTCTCCTATGCCCCACCTCTCATTAAAAGAAAATTAATTAAAATAGCTTACACAATTAAAAGGATGTAATCCACTTAATCAAGAAACTGACAATCAGGTGCAGCTTTCAAATAACGACCTTATTTCATTCCAGCAAATCAAAGGTTTGTTTTGAAAAGGAAAGACTTGGCAAATCTTGTAAAGCTTGCAATAGAGCAGGCCAGATGTGCTTCTCATGGGAGGAAGTTTTTAGAACCAGCAAGAGAAAACTGTAGGAAAGGGCTCTGACTTTTATCTTGTACTCGGGAGGCAAAATATACCCTTGAGTATTGTCCCACATTGAGAGGCCAGGTGGGGCCTCTGTCTTTCAGGAAACAATCAGACTTACATGCCTGCCTAGGTCAAAAAGCTTTCCCCCCACCATATGTATACTGAACAATATTTAACATTTATTTGTATTTGAAGATGAAATGACAATCAGTTATTTTGGCTAATGCATATTCCACTGGGATTGAAATCATGCTGCTAGCACCCCACTCCCTCATCTCCCACCCCCAAAATATAGGACTTGCTTCCCAGGAAATTGGTAGTAATTGAACAAACCTGTGCATGTTTTTTGGAATGTAAGAGGCAATGGTTTTTGAGGGGCTTACTTCTTTAGAAATGTATAACAGATTGGAGCCTTAGCATTTATTTGCTACTAACATGGTTAAAATGTAAACATGAAATAAATCAGTAGGTAAGAATTAGGCACAAGGGTTATAGAAAAAGAAATCTAAGAATTTATCTCCAACAGTTTTATATTTGATTGATCAATTTCTAATTAATATGTTAAAAACAGAGACAATTTAATCCACTAACATTGAATTTGGTCAGTACCAGTAATTCAAATTTAAATATTATTTACAACTTTTTTCTAAAATAATTTGACTTTAGTATATTTAGATATGATTCATATTGATTTCTGGGAATCCTTTTTAAACTGTGTATTTACAATCTATTTTTTTGTAATCTTGCCCTATTGTATACATATATAAATACTCACAAACAAATCCTGAATCTGACTTAACCCTGAAATAAATTGCTTGTTAATCAATCTCCTTTCAACAAGTTTTGTGACGGAGGATTTCCTGGATTAAAATAGGTGCTCAACTTCACAACTACCATAGCTGATGAAAATGATGGAGACCTCATTGAACAAAATGGATTTCCCTTCCATGGATTGATTTTAGCAGGCTTTGGCCTGCAAAGAGATTTTTCATAGTTTCTTCACCTTCTTTTATAGTGACCAAGCCATGTATCCTTCTTTACAAAAGAAAGCTTCAACTTCTTGAAGTCTAAGAGACCTTTTAAAATTATTTATAGTATCACTGGAATGGCTTGAAGCTCCAGTTTTGCTCCTATCTCCATAATGCTGATGTGTCTCATCCAGCTATGCTTTTATATATATATATTTTTTTTTTAAAAAAAATTTTTTATTGGTTTTTAAAAACAAACATAAACAAACAAAACATAAAAACATCAAGCTATCTTCCATAGGTGTACATACAGTGTGCCGGTTGGTTTACAAATTGTTTTGTGCTTCCATTTCGTAGTCTTCAATTACAATTACATTACATATAATCTCATATTGTCAATCAAAAATTAAATACCTTAGTATCATTATTAATCAATCATTTGACTATACTTTTATTCATTCATGTTTTACAAGATAACCATAATTTACTTACCGTATTTGCCGGCGTATAAGATGACTTTTTTGCCCTGAAAAAGATGCCTCCAATTGGGAGGGTCGTCTTATATGCCGGGTCGTCTTATACGCCGGCAAATAGTAATTGGGAAGCACTGCGGCTGCCCGAGGCTGAGGCACTTTTGCGCACCGTGGAAACGAATCCTGTGAAGCCGAAAGGAGCAGCCAGCCTTCTCCCAGCTCCCAAGGAAGCGAGGCTCGCACCGCCCGAGCTCCGCTGAGGTATCCGGCTGGGGCTGTCAGGAGTTGTTACCGCTGGCGCGGCTCCGCGCGGCTCCAGTCCCGCGTTGCCTCGGGAAGGAAAAGGCAAAACCAGGAGCCGCTGCTGCTATTGCAAAGCGCCGCCACGGCTCTTCCTTTTTGCCTTTCCTTCCCGAGGCAACGCGGACTGGAGCCGCGCGGAGCCACGCCAGCGGTAACAACTCCTGACAGCCCCAGCCGGATACCTCAGCGGAGCCCGGGCGGTGCGAGCCTCGCTTCCTGGGAGCTGGGAGAAGGCTGGCTGCTCCTTTCAGCTTCACGGATTCATTTCCACAGTAGACAAAAGTGCCTCAAAAAAAAAAAAGTGCAAAAGTGGAAGGCGTGCGGAAGAGGGGGCGAGTATATAACAAACTATATTTTGAGTGGAAATGTTGGGGGGTCGTCTTATACGCCGGGTCATCTTATACGCCGGCATATACGGTAGTTTATTTTATAACAGTTCATATTATCATCCCAAATCTATCCTAATATCATTTTGTAGATATAAGAAAGAAGTACATCTTTATATATTTATTATTTTCTAAAAGCCTACATATTTCATTACTGTACTTTATTGTCTAACCATTGATAGAAAAGATCCCAAATTTTATAAAATTGTTTATCATCTTGTTCTCTAATTTCAAATGTCAATCTACTCATTTCAGCACATTCCAATATTTTCTTAATGATTTCCTCCTGTGATGGTATTTTCTCATTTTTCCAGTTTTTAGCAAATACAATCCTAGCCGCTGTTAATACATTTACAATCAGGTATTTCATGTCTTTACTATATATTTCAGGTAAAATTCCCAATAAAAATATCTCTGGTTTCAAGTCTATATGTTTTTTTGTCTTTTTTCCAACCACATGTGGATTTTAGTCCAGTATTTTTTAGCATCCGCACAAGTCCACCACATATGGTAATATGAGCCAGGTGTCTGATGACATTTCCAACATTTTTCGGATTTATTCTTAAACATTCTTGCTATTCTTGTTGGGGGAAAATGCCACATGTAAAACATCTTATACAAATTTTCTTTATATGCTGTTGACATTGTCATTTTATAATTTTGAGACCACAATTTTTGCCATTTCTCTAAATCAATCCCATATCCAAAATTCTTCCCCCAAGCAATCATAGTTTCTTTAACTTGTTCTTCTTCTAGTTTAATTTCTAATAAATATCCATACAATTTTAATCACTTTTTCATCAGTACCTGTCAAAATCTTATCTAAGTCAGTCAGTTTATCATAGAAACCTTCTGTTTTAGAATCTTTATCATACCTTGAATGTATTTGCTCATATGAAAACCAATTCATCTTTATACCTTGTTCCTCTAGTTTTTGCATAGATTTAAGTTCACCCTTTTCATTCATTATTTCACCATATCTAACTGTTTGTTCCTTTTTGTATATTATAGGATACGAAAATGCTTCAATAGTCGATAACCAGACTGGAATTTTCAAATAACATTGTCTTTTAATCTTCTCCCAGTTTAACCACAGAGACTCCCGTATATAATATCTTCTAAAATACCCGTGTTTTAGTTCCTTTGTACCATAAAAAAGTATGCCACCCCAACAACAAATCATGTCCTTCCAATGTCAACAATCTAGTATTTCTTAGTGTTATCCATTCCTTAGCCCACATCAGATTTGTAGCTTGATAGTACAACTCCCAATCAGGCAAACCAAATCCTCCTCTAATTCTAGCATCTTGCAAAAGTTTTAGCTTTATTCTCGCTTTCTTACCTTGCCATATATATTTCAACACAATTTTATTTAAATCTTCAAAGTAGTCTTTTCCAAGCCTAATTGGAATTGTTTGAAACAAATATAAAATTCTGGGTAATATATTCATCTTGATTGTTGAAATTCTCCCTATTAGTGACAGCTGTAAGTTTTCCCATTTTGCCAGATCTAGCGCTATCTGCTGTTTAAGTTTAATATAATTATTCTCTTTTAATGTACTACATCTTGCTGTCAAATGTATCCCCAAGTACTTAAGTACAGCTATGCTTTGATGTGATGCCATTTGGGAAAGATCTTGGGAGACTGGGTGAAGAGACACTGCAAAGAGAATGATTAGATAATAGATAACATATCCCACAGCTAGCTAGTGAATGGATGGGGCAAAAAATTCAGAACCATCCCTACTTTCTCAGGCTGTAAAGGAGATTGGGGGTGGGGAGAGAAGAGAAAACTGCACTTCCATACTTGCAAGATTCTGCCACTTAGCTTTACAATAAAGTAGAATTCGCTCATCTGATTGTGTTTCCTATCTAGTTTAGCCTTGCGGCCAACATTAATGCAAATATCTTAATATAATTCTTCCCCCACCTCATCTCTCCCTCCCCCCCTTCTACTTTACAGCCAAGAAACTGGGGAGGGACTCTTCTGAGCCTCTTGCCTCATCCACTATATTGCTGCAGGCTGTACTAACTCTTATCTGTTATCTTCATGGGTTTCTTCACCCAGTCTTCACCCTGTTATGCTAGAATGATGCTCCTGGCTTTACTAAAGGGCTGGCTTCTGCTAAGGTTAACTATTGAAGAAAACTTCATGTTTTATTTAAAGTTTACAAAATATCTTTCCTATTCGCATAAATGAAATAAGCATGCAAAAGAGAGAACTAAATATCATCATTCCTGCTTTATGTTATTGAATTCTTTGTACCCATTCCAAATTAAAGTCCAATTTTGGAAATTAGCTGGATCAGAAACAGAATTGATACATGCAGTAGTGAGCTTTAATGGTAAATAAGTGTTTCAGGTTTTTGTTTTTTTTAATGTGTCTGTTTGTGTAAGGGCTGATGTTGGTGAAGTGGGAACCGGTAGTGCTCAGGCCAGACATTTGATCAAGTGCATTCAAGATCACAGACCGGAAGGACGGCAAGGAGCCAGAAATCTATTGACCTAAAAAGACAGGAAGAAAAGGCTTAAGAATAAACACACACACATACACAGAGAGACAGCAAAATCATGGAATTTGATTTCTGTATCTGGAAGATCTCCCTTCTATTCTGCAATAAATCAATTTATTGAGTAATATCAAGGTATTGCGGTTTCTGGAAGAAAAGAGATTTATTGCCCTTCATGCCCTAAATTTTGACAATATGTGCAGCCGTAAACCAATTTAAAACATTAATAGCAAAAGTATGGAGATTCTGTAACAAACCCAAAGTGCATTTTACTCCATAATTCAGCTTGACATTGCCAGGTTATCTTTTTGGCATTTCATGAACTGACCTTATGAGAAGATTTAAGAGACAGGCAGGCAGGCAGGTAGGCAGGCAGGCCTTCAACTATTGATGTGAGGACAAACCATACATTTTGGAAGCAAGTTTGCAATTGGAATACATCAATATTTCTCTTTTTTAGTGATTCTCCTTAATAGTTTAACACCTCTTCCTCTAGACTGTACTTTGGGGGGGGGGGACAGAATTTTATGCTTTTAATGCAATTTTGCAAGATGTGAAACTGTATAGTATTTTATTCTAGCACATGCAGATTTTTTAAAAATGCGTTAGTAATTGTCATCCTGATCCTCTTAATTCTGAATGAGCTAAATGGGGCAGAACATTTCTCCCCCCTTCCCCAAACCTTGCAGAATGTCTGACTTCTATTAATGTCAAAGAATGCATTCTGGTTTCTATTACAGCCCTGGATTCTCAACCCTATAATTTCTGCTAATGTCCCCCTGCCACCTCCCATTTCACTTGTTAATCCTTTTTTGGTTAAAGGTTTCCTCTCTTGCTTTTTTTATACACAATGTCCTTTCAACCGGATATCTCAGTCTGAAGAATGACAGACCAAAGGAGCAACAAACGTGCCATAGCTTTGATTTTTTTTACAAGGAGCCAACACAACACAAAGCAACAACGCTTACAAAACATGATCCATCAAAAGGGTAGACAGACAGCAAAAGCACTGAATTAGAGAAAAATGTACTATGCAAGTATCTTTGCTTGCAGGAGATATTGTGAAAAAATTCAAGCTAGGCTTAGTGAGGCACTAATACATTGAGGAAGAGGTTTTAAACAAATTAAGGTTCTTGTGTTCAAAATAAGAAAGCACATAAATAGGTCTCAAACAGCTTGTGGATTGTGTTATCAATATTTTTGTCTTTAAAATATTGATGAATTCCACATGCAAAGGCCTGACTGAATTTCTTCTCACTAGCGAGGATTTTATGAGCTGATTGATCTGCTTATGCTGTTGAGAGAATAGGATTTCTATTGTTCAAAGCAAATGAACTTCAAACACTACAGAGGGAAGAAAGAAAAATGGAGAGACATGCAGACAACCTTACATTAGAGTTTATAAGACAAGAATGAAGGAAGAAGGAGATGCCTACAGTAGCTTTCCATGATTATTATTTTTTTTCCTTTTTAAAGGAATGCCAAGAAGGGCTTGCTCCTGTCTTTGCTAACTTTGGAAAATAATAAAACAACTCATCCACTTATTAAGATAATACAAAGATATTTAAAATTAAAAAGGTTAATATTGTTGGAGTGGACTGTTAAAATTAAGATTCAACTCCAACCCAAATATATATATTTGATGATCCTTCATATTTTAATTAAGCACTTTTTTCACAAAGTAAAGAGAATAAAGCCTTGTTCAAATGTCATTCAACAGCCAATCATTATCTACAGAATATTTCTGTGCTCTTTTTCTTGGCTGTAATAATGAAATAATTTGCTCTTGCCTTCTTCCAACTTATTTTCTCTCAGTCAGCCCTGGTATTTCTCACTAGTCTCCCATCTAACCTGTAGCCAAATTTGATCCTGCTTAACTTTTTTTGAGATCAACCATGATTGACCAGATATACTCACCTTCAATCTCTAATGCTTTTAGTTATTCTATATCTTATTGCCATGCTGCCAGTTCATTTACTTCAGCTCCATATTATTTACTGTTTGCTAAACTAAAAAAAAAAATGTACTGATACAATCCACTTTGTAGTAGTATAATCCAGGCCAATGGAAATCCTAGAATTGGGAAATATGTAAATATTATCCAATTATCTGCCCTCCTGCCAAATACAGAATCAATGATCTGCCTAAGGATTAAATGGCACAATGCAAATCTGATTTGTGTCCCAATGGGGGAAATAAAGGGGCCATCAAAGATGTATTCTGAGCAAAGATGAAGAAGAACTAACAAAATTACAAGTTGCAGGCCTACTTCGAAAAACTCCTTCCAATTCTTTCCTTCTCTATTAAAGCAGAGCTCAAGTATGAGCCTCATCCACCCACAAACCTATTCTGAAACCATTGATTTTAGATCAAGTATATCCTGTTTACTTTTTCCTGTTCTCTGCACAAACAAGAGTTTTTGCTGGAGTCAATTGATTTTCCATGTGTTACTATAAAACCATTGCAAAATAGCTAAGATCAGGCTTACTCTGAGTTCTGAAGCTGACAACAATTGTTCAGGTTCCTATTTGTGAATGGGAATCCTATTCCTGGAATCTTAATTCTGAGCTTCGTTCAATCATAGGTCACCTTCCTTTCTTAGGACAGCTGTGTCAATCCACGTGCTTACCTCCTGCTGCTAGAATACCTCCAGCAACGATTAGTGTGTCTAGTCCATAAGATTCATTGAGATAGACACAATGTTGTTCATCCATCATCTTGAGTTTGGGGTCAGTGGCCTTTGGTCCTTTGTCTTTAAATCAAGTTTAATTTCCTTTATAAAAAAACATAAAATAGCCTTTCTGACATGGGCAGGAACTGTGAAAATTTGGGGAAATGTTAAAAGGTCAAGGCAAACATGTAGTTCAGTCCTATGATGTCTGTTAATCATCCAGATTCCAGGTGCTCTCTAAGTTTGGAGTTCAGCAAGGACTATTCAGGTTGAAGTCATAAAGCAAGCACTTCCTTCTGTTCTGACAGGGGAATATGCTTTGAAGGACCAGGAAGGAGAACTCGAGTCACTACAGCTGCAGTGTTTCATGCTGTTGCATCCTCTTTTTAAATTACAGTCATCACTAAAATCTATTTAAATTTCTTCAGAGCATAGCATGACATAGCCATATAGATGTGGAATTCAGTCCTGACCTGCCAGATGTTTCTAGATTCCATCTCTCATCAATTCCATCTAGCATAATCAAATTAGGAACTTCTTTGGCTTCGGATAGTTGCAACCAGGCCCCGCACACCTCAGCCCATTTCTTCTGCAGCCAGCAAGATTTTCCTGAAGGTCTCTTCGATCCAGAGCTCTGTTATCGACTGCAGAGGCCTTCAGGAAAGACCTTTAGGAAAGGCCTCTGTAACAGATACAAAGCTCTGGATTGATCCGGAGCTCTGTTATCAGCTACAGACTCCTTCAGGAAAGCCCTACTGGCTGCAGAAGAAATGGGCCGAGGTAGGCAAGGCCTGGCTGCAACTATACGAAGGTAGGTAGTAGGGCAGCTCCACCCCCACCCACCCCATTCCGCACCCTAAGTTAATTTTTACCTGTGCACCCTGGAGCAGGCAAGGTCTTAATTAGGGCTTATTTGGGGGGTAGGGCTTATATTGGGTGCACATGTAAAAATCAAGCTAGGAGTTACTTTCTGAGTAAGTTGTATTTTTGGGAAAACACGATATATAGGGTGGTGCTCATCTCCATTTCAAGGCCATTGAGCCAGTGCTGTCCAAAAGCATTTCCGTAGTCATGTGGCCACCTTCACGAGGAATGCTGTTTCCTTCCTACCAAAATGATACCTATTTATCTACTCACCATTGTATGCTTTTGAACAGCTAAGTGGGCAGGAGCTAGGCAAAGATGCTAGCTCAGGTCTGAAACCCAGGCTATCAGCTTTCCAGTCAACAAGCTCAGCGTCTTAACCACTGAGCCTTTCTTTTCTATGCAAAGAATGCATTATAAAATTAATCATTACTCTGTCAACAATAAATATTTGCTTTTGCATCGCTCTCTTAGATAATTATATTACTGTACCTTGGTTTTATTCACACTGGATAGATGTGCTTCAAGCATGTGTGGAATGCCTCTCTTAGCACTGCCAGACATCTGGCATTAAATGGAAAAATGCTAGACAAATTTTAATCAAAGCCCAATTCTCTTTGCCAACTTCATTAACAGCAGATAATATTCTTAGTATTATCTTACTCATAATCAAAATTATTTCCTGCTGGTTTCTGGAGAGTGAAAGTAGAGTTAAATCTTCAGAAAGGCTTTCTTAAATAAAATATCCCAAAATCCTACCTCCAAAAGTAAGCAGCATTCATTCGTATGTTGTGTCAGAAAGCTGTAATGTGAACCAAAATGTTCCATGTTATTGGAAGGGCTTTGAAGAGCAATTGCCGACCACAAATAATTCCTTACCTCTCTTTTGTAGAGACCCAGAAAATAATATTATGTAAGTAAAAAAGGACAGAAGTATTTCTTAAGTGCTGAAAGCAGATAAACTAGTATTAAGAAGAACTTAGGATGGCCCCTTCCTGACTCTCTGGACTGGAGTATCAAGGAGGAAAGGCACAAACAGATTTGCAAAATTATGTTATTATAACCCATCAATAAAGTATATTTGTAGCCTTCCTATGAAGTTGATTTTGCTGTGCTTTTGCTAGAAAAGTATACCGCTTTTCTAGCAAAAACTTCGCTGCTGAGATATATCCTGTGTTTCTAACCATTCTTTCCTACAGTGCTTGATAACCAAAGTAAGATGGGTTGCACCTGCTGTCAGTCACCAGATTGTCAAATAGGGTGGCCACCATAAAAGGGACTTTGGGTAAAAAGCTAGTGCTACTCTTTGAGAGGAAAGAGGGTGACCAACAGTTTAGCCCTCAGAAATGTTGCTCTACTGTATTCTCTGGATAATTTTCAAAAACCACCTTTGAAATATATTTTATACCATGCAGTCTAGGTGTTATGAAGTGTGAATGATTTTGGCAAGGTGGAACTTGGTAGAGAGAAATATTCCACTCAAAGAGCAAAAATGCTATATAAAAGGAACCTATGCTACTTTAGTTTGCATTTTGTCCTTTCCACTCTTGTGCTGGTGGCTTTGAAAACCATCCTTTAGAGCATGCACGTAAGCTTGCAATTTCTTCCCCCCACACCAATTAAGTATTCATAATAAGGGTTTATCATCTTACAGCCTTATTACAATTCTATGACATTTCTAATGATGGAGCAGAGGACCTTAATATCCTTCATCTGATTGCTGAGTGCTTTGCAGCCATTTTCAAATTAACTCAAATGCTAAATATTTAATTATCTTGCTGACTACTATCTCAATTCCTGCAAAACCTCAACAATGGTTCCAGCTACTATAGGTGCTAGTGAATTCTCAGATATCATTTCCAGTCCAGTGAGATCACTTGATAAAGGGTGCCTGTCACTGGCAGAATGGATCTGAATATTTATTTTCCCAAGATCCATTAGACTTTAGACTATGCCATAGGAAAGTGAGGGCTATTTGATAATTAAGCTGCAGAGCCTGGCTTGCCCTAGCTTCATGTCCCAAGCCAGTGGTGCAACTCAGGGCTAAAAATATAGCCTTGGCAGTCAAATAATGCCCAAATTATAAAAGCAAGTGCAGGTAGACAGCTGGAAAATATTTCAACCAGCATGGGCATTTAGGGGTTTGTTGATGCACATGACTACAACAGCACAGTGTGGCATATTTCCCCCATTTTAAAACTTACTAATTCAGTTCTACATGTTTGCAGAACCTGTGCCTAAGAAATGGATCCAAGCAAATGAACTACAGAGATACACTCCATTGTATTCTTGTAGCTGTAATTTAAGTGATGAAAATGTAAAACTAGACATGGCTTCCTTCCTGATTAGGATTCATAAGCTGAGGTTTGCAGATCCAAACAACTTTTGGAAACATATACATATGGGTCAGACCAACTTTTTATTTTATTTTTAAATTGTTTAGTGATTTGGATGGTTTACAAGATTTTATATGTTAAGCTTATTTTAGGATCTACAATACCTTTTCATATTTTCCATCTCAAAAGGGGCATAAATTGTGCTGCTGAGTTTTGACCATCATGACTGAAGAAGGCTCTAGAGTAGTGACCCCCATCCTTTTGGGCACCAGGACTGGTTCCATGGAGAGAGGCTTTTCCACAAACCAGAAGATGTGTGGCTTTGCATGCTACCTGCATCTCATGGAAGGGGCTTTGCTTGTTTGCACAGCTTGGTTTTTGGCATGCTGCAGCTCAATACCGGTCCATGGACCGGGGGTTGGAGATCTCTCCTCTAGAACTGTCACAAAGAACTGTAGACGTTCATGTTATCCATCCTTAATGTGAACCTTAGCAAATTATGGCAAAGAGGGAGAAAGAAGAGAAATTGGAACAGTGTGAAGGGAATTAATTATCCAAGATCTGAAGCATGAGTTTGCATAGTCTGAAACCTCAGGGTGAGGGTAATCATTACTTCCTTTTGTCTGTTTGATTTTATGTACTCAGCAAGTTTCCAAAGACCTGTCTTCAAAAACAGATGAGAAATCAATGACAAAGCTGGAACTGGGGCAGCATGTAGTAAGTGGGTGAGTCAATAACATTCATAAGCAAGTTGCTGGAATAGAAATGAGCTGTTGAAGAAGTAGCTAGTCAATTAACCATCATATGTAGCCCGTATTGCATCTTTCAGGCAATTTCTGGTAAGGGCAAATTTGACTTCCACCCAAGCCTGATTGCTTTGCAGCTGCTCTGAGTGCTTCCCCACCTGGTAACCTCTTTGCTAGCTATTTCTGTCCATAAACAAACCAGAACACATTGTTTTCTAAAACTTAATAACTTAGTCCCTAATTTTGCAAGGGATCTGGAGCAGTGGCATTTGGAATAACAATCTAGATAGGTCATTGAAGCAGGGTAGAAAAGAAACATGTGCAATTCCATGCATGTAGATTACAAAAAGTTATTATGAAAAAATCCACTGTCTTGAGTTCTCCATAAAATGCTATATTACTTACCTAATAGGGACAAGAACATAAGGTCTCTTCCTTGGTAATAAGAACATTGAAAAGCCCTCACCTTGTTTGTGACTCAGATGAGCTTTTATAGGCTCAACAACATCTTCTTGTGCTGTTGGTAATTTAATCCAATCTTGCCCGTAGCTCCTCATTTTTCTTCTATTTACCACTAAGGAGTCTAGAGAGTCTTGCAGACTTCAGCTACAAACACAGAATAATGGATATGATTTTACAAAAATAATTACCATGCTCTTACCTAGCACCAATCCTTTTGCCTTTTATCACTGGCAAATTTGTGATTGAATGATGCCAGTCTTTTTTTTTTTACTTGTTATTTTACTTGTTATTTTACTTGTATTTTACTACTTCTTTGGAGAAGGAGTGTTCAGAACATTCTGAACAAACCAGATAAACATTTCACTGAATATTTCACCGGGGTGGACAGAAAGTGTCCATTTCAGAACAATCTTGAGCTTTTCAGAACTGTAGATGTGGAGGAAGGCATCGATCTCCAAATGTTTTGATCTAGTTGCCAGCACATTTAGAATGTTGAGGTCATGTTATGTAGTCTCACAACATGGTTGTCACAAGGAGGCTACCCAGTCACAAAAGGATTGCTATGGGGAGTCTAGAAGGTTGCAGAAAAATAGTTAATCAGAAGCTAAATTGAAGATGATGCTCTTTATTCTCCAAACTAGTCCCTTTCAGATTGCACAGAGCATTTCTATTGCCCCGTGCCAATTAACTTTGCTTTCCTAAAAAAAAATCTAGATAGTTGGGTATAATTCTAAAGAAATCACTAGGTCGTAAACACTTTTACTTAAAAAAATCATTTGATGAAAACAGATAAAATGAATGCAAATTTTCCTAAAGATAAGAGAAAATATAAAGAGATGCCCACACATACAGTAACTTGGATCCCATTACTTCCTATGAGAGGTCTTCAAACTCTCCTTCTTGAATTCTACTGTAATTTCTCCAGAGCTAAGGAAAGTCAACTAGGTTTACTCCATCAGCAACCAGACAAATCCTCTCTGTCACTGACTCACCAGGGAGGAGAAAATTGAAATTCTCTTCTATCACTACCCTGAACTAGTGGGAAGGTATGTGCTAAAACATAGATGTTTCCCAAACTGACCAACCTTGGTTTATTAGATGTTTAAATTTGCATCTTATGTTACAAGAGCTACAGAATAAAAATAAACTAGAGATTAATATCAATTATGATCACTGATTAGGTACTCCCTCAGGCACAGGATCACTCACAAACCCAGCCCAATCTCCAGACTAATGTCATGTAAACTGATTTTCAATCCATAATATAAATGAGAAATTACACTGTAATTAGCTTGGCTGATCCAATTTCACTTGATCCACCCGTTCCTGGTTTTCCTTTATTCCTTTCCAGGCAGTCTCAGAGAAAAATACACAATTCCCTCAAGATAAGACAAAATGGAGTGTCTCTGAAAAGCCTATACCTAAGATAAATTTCCTCCTCAACACTGACTTTTTCCAGGATTAATTTACATTACCTGGAGGGACCGGTCACAGTCATTTTCCTTTAATTCATGCAATGAATTTTTTGAAGTAGGATTTCCTCACATTCATAAAACAAACTGGCACTCACTTTTTTTCTAGCAGAATGAGATTGTCTCTGGAGGAAGATAAATTCTCTAAGTCACACTGAGTATTCTTTTTTATAAAGAGATTTGACTCAGGTTTTCTACTAGCTTTTATCTTTTTCTCAGCTGATTATTCTTTGGAGTTTTCACTTGTACTTAGTTTCTACATTTGCTTTTGGGGCCCAGGCAAGTTGACATAATACTAGGTAATAAGATGCCATCTCTCTCCCTCTCTCTCTCTTTCTCTCTCTCTATCTTGTGGGAAATGCTGAAATGGAACAGGGATACTGGAAGGCATCGGTCAGCAACACTTCAATATTTCTTTGCTATTCTTTCAGTTCCTCATGATTCCCAACAAAAAGTTCCCAGAGTTTCAAGTTAATTTTCAACATGAGTAGAAATAAATTACTACTAGTAATTTATTCACGTCTTATGAAAATCAGTTAGGAATGAGGAAAAAGATCCTTAGTTCATTAAAGTATAAATTAAGTATATTTAATTTAGTATCCCAGTTCTAAATTAAGAAGTTTGATTAAGATGCTCTCTTGGAATCATATTTGAATAGAGCAGCAAAGAAATAGCAGGAATGAACAGGAATGGAGAAAAGCTGAAGAAGAAAACTGGGATTTCCAAAGGCTTAAAAAAATAAAAAGGTACTCCCCAACCATAGGAGCTAATAAATATCTACTCAGTATCTCATTTGATTTTATCAGGTAGATGAATATACAGCTGCAGCTATGTTTTAAACTAGAAATCTTAAGCTACCAGGAAGTTGTGGGAATCATTCACTAGGATCAGTAGAAACAAATCATAGGAAATAATCTCCTTTATCACTATGTAGCATCAAAGGGGAAGGTGTGAATCCTCCCATGAAATATAGTCATATAGGCTTGGGCTTCTTCTAGGGCCAAAGTTTTGGAAGCTGGCTTAGGAGAAGAAAGAGCTGGAGAATCTATAAAATTGGAATTAATGCTGGTGGAATTTAGTGCAGCCCAGATGGCAGCACTAAATTCCTATTTTGCACAGCAAGGCTGCTAGAACAGTTATAAATAAGCATATTATCATTCATATCCTACCTTTCCTCCATGAGCACATGGCAGTATGCATTACAACCCCTCCCTCCTATTTTTCCACACAATCAAGGTAATTTATGGTATCTGTGATTAAAAGAGAATGATCATCCTCTGATCACTCAGGCTTCATAGCCAAAGGTGGATGTAATCTGGTTTTTCCTGCTCTTATCCAACACATAATCTGTTCAATCAATAGGCGAGATCCATTTAGATTTTAAGAATATAAACATTTTTCACTCAGATCTTTCTCAACATTTTATTCCCCAGAGGTTAAGATTACATCAAAATTGCTACTGGTTATCTGAACGCAAGTGCATTTAAGACTGAGGGTAAATCTCTTGTTCCAAGATTTGAGACTATATAAATCATCTGTCCAAAGATGATTATTATGAATAATAATCTATCACTTAGAAAATGTTGCTTTCCCCCACCATCTATCCAACCCTAACTTATGATCATTTTCTGGAGAAATTACCTTGAAACTGGATTATATCAGCAAAACAGAATTGATTTTGTGTTGCGTGCACTGGGGACTTTTGCCATTTTCATAGAAACATGATGATTTGTAACCTTAGCTCCTTTTTCCTTTTCCTCCATCAGACAGCCTTCTCCTTGCCCATCTGTCCAGCTGCATTTCCCCTTCTCTTCTTTAGGCTTCCTCTTTCATCAGCTTGGCAGCACTAAAGCTCTAATCAATATAATAGATTGATGTCCCACACTGGAACACCAATGCCCCTAAGCAGAACACCTTGTTCTTTCTCATCAGTCCCAGTCTGGCCTTTGAAAAGGCACTGCTTCTGACACGCTGCATTTTGCAGATTCAGTTACAGGAGCCTCCAGGCTCTGTTTGTTGGCACTGATGAAGAATATAGTCCCCAAAAGATGTCAAGGAGGCAAAAGGAAATGAAGTGAGACAGCCAAACAACCTGAACTGCCATTCAGAAATATGGTCCCCATGGTAACCACCCACTCAGCTTCAGGACCATCCTCCATCTTCTCATATGCTGCCCTTCGTTTTCTCTGCATTCTTTCTGCCTTGAAAGGTGGGCTGTCAATCCCAGAGTCCTCAGAATGAACATATTAGGTTATCTTGAATGAGTTTCTATAAATATAAGTAAGTAAGGAGCAGAGTTGGAAAAAGTAATATATTCTAATTTCCAAAAGGCACAGGCTTACTGGAAGAGTTGTCCAAGTCTCCTTAAAAGATTAGTAGAAATGTTCGTAATTCCTTTTTCCTCCTCTTGGCAATGTATTTTGTATTTATTATTTTAGAAGCACTTGCAGTCCATAATTCAGTTACCGAAACTTCTGGTGTGGCCAGCCAAATTAATAAAAATGGCCTATAATCTAAAAGGGCAGGCAGGTTTATTTGTCATTAGTGGTTAGTTTATCAAAAGATCTGCTACATCTGTCCAAAAGCTGCTAACAATCAGTACCTTACTTCCAACAATGAATAACAAATATTTTTAAGAAAGCTGCCTAAGTATAAAACTCATCCCATTTGTTTCCTAACATCACGTGATCAGAAATATATTAAAGTTGATCACAAAGGTCTATATTAGTGACTATTATGAGCTAGGTGGGCTAAAGGAAGATAATTAAAAGACAAAGATAAGTGTAAGAATGCTGAATTGTAACCATACTTTACTATTGGCAGCCAAGTTATCTATACAGACATTCTTCCTGACCCATTCATCCAGATAATTTCAATTATATTGGTCCACAATTCAGTCTCCTGTTTTTCTTCTCTATAGAGTGTCACAAAAGCTTGCTGCCTGCTAGTAAAACAACTTCAGTCTGGGATGCTACACATACAAGCAAAAAGAAAGAAAAAACTATATTTCAGAGAATTTTTTTTCCATTTCAAGACATCATTAATAGCAGAAAGTGACTCCAAAGAGGCATTTAAATGTTCCCCATCCTCCTTACAGGCATGTCTGACTTTGTTTTGCACAATTGCTCTGCATTTGTTTTATCAGTTGGTTTGTACTCTGTTGGGTTATTAATGGGGAAGATTAGTTTTCACTCTGCTGAGATACTGGGAAAGAGACAATTCCCGTCTTTGCCTCTTTGGAGAAGATTAACGGAGGCATTATTTTGTATCCTGCACTAAGGCAAACATGCTATTTGGGCAGGCAGGGGTGAATGTTAGCTTAATTGTATGTGGTTAGATTTAACAACATATCTACTAATTCATTCTTTACAAAAACATTAACCTCTGGCATCTTTCCTCCTCTTCTCTAGAAGGTCTAACATTTATGATACAGAGTCCAGGCTGATAAATAAGGGCCAGTCCAGATGGCAGCAGTTTCTCCCAACAGTTGTAACAAGAAACCGGAAATAGGGAAGAGATTTCAAAGAGCAGAAGAGAGGAGGGGTAAGAACAACACTTTCAGTTGGATTATAATGTTGCTAGATAAGAGCTCTTATGGCTATGGAGCAGGGGTGAAATTCAAAATTTTTCCCCACTGGCTCTGTGAGCGTGGTTCTGGGCGTGGCTTGGTATACTAGTAATAGCAACCAGCAATTTACCGATACAAATCGTCCCTACCACCTCTCCCGAGCCAAGCTAAAGTGGTTGAATTTCACCCCTGCTGTGGAGCTGTTAGATATAGATATTGTGCAGAATTTGATTTTTTAGATTCTGAAATGAGCTGACCTGATTCATGGTTTCTAAATGAAAAATTCAAGATGATTTGTAATTATCCACTAGCTCTGTGGTTCTCAACCTCCCCAAATTTATTTATGTATTTATTTGATTTGTCAATCGCTTACAAGATAATAGGTATAAGTATAAACATAATTATGGTTATGGAGCTGCAGGGTTTTTGTTTTTTTTCCTGTAAGGATTGTACTCTCATTATCCTTTTTCTCTTTTCTCAGAGTTCCTCTATCATCAGAATATAATTTCCTTGTTGGATTTCCAGAAAATCAACAGGATCCTTATCCAATTCTTTCAGAGAGATAGTGGTCAAAGCCTCAGAGTCGCTGCAAGTCCATTTTACTCTCAGATGCATTAACATGTGTGGTTCTGGTAAATGCAATTTCAGTCTACCTCCTTGCAGCTGAAAAGACCTGCTGATTAACACTCGGAAGTGTTCTTCAAGGTCAAAGAACAAATGCAGTAACAGGGCTGGGGTAGGAGGTGGGGGTCAGTTGTGCATATATTTATTAAGATTCCCGGACGAAGACATCAATTTTCACAGTGCATCAGCTCTTTTCTAGTGAAAGGTGCTGAAAATGGCAAAAACCTCACATAGCTCCTTTGAAGCTCTCAGAATTAACAATGTCTGATCATTTACATTTGTCACTTTGATGTTTCATTCAAAGTTTCTAGTGAGGCATTTAAAAATGAATTGCATATGGAAGTTTCTTCTTCATGTTTGCCTGTTTCTCTATTCCTGTGTTGCTTAATCTGTATGAAATTGGTAAGTCTGTAATAAACTAGCATTACTGGTCAGTAGCACTGAACACCTCCTGAGGTTTTCACTCAACAAGGGGTAATTTGCAAGCTCCAGCTTTGCTGCATGTCCTCGATATTTTTGTTTATTCATATATTTATAAGGATATAAAGACCAAGTAATATTGCCTTCACCTAACTGTGGTGTTCTGAAAGTGATCTACTGAGCCATCTCGCCTACTGATTCAACAAAACTCAGGGATCAAACTTCTTGTAAAATATAGTGTTGTTTAAAAAGAGAATCAATGGTAAACCATTAGTGAAAAATATGAAAACTGAAAAGTTCTAATTTTTCTGTGTTTTCAATAACTGAAAATGTAGATTGGTAGCTGCAGTGAATCAAATGAGTTTGCATACACATAATACATTTAGACACACATCCTATCTCCCTGAACCTTGGAACCTTCTAGATGTTTTATCTATCTAAAATGCATCAATTAGAAAACACTGATCATCAACCATTTTTCTCCTGAGATTTAGCACTTAAGTGACTAGAAGGAAATGTGAAGATTGCAAGAAACAACATGGTTAGTGAAGAATAAGCATTTTGTTTTGTTCAGTTTTTCATCAGAATCTACCAACTTTTATCTAATTTCTTCATGAATAGAATTTAAGATTATTAAAAATTCAGGAAGGAGAAAAAATGAAGCTGGCATATATTGACTAAGATTTTGAGTGCTTAACTGTCCATTTTCAGACCAAGAGCATTTGCAACCTCTGAACTCAATCATCATTTTTTGGGTGCAGAGCATGGTGTATTGTCATTAGTTTTCTTGTCTTTCTATCCAAATTATCAAGTTCTAGATGAGTCCAATCAATTATTCCAGCTGAGTATTGTTACAGGCACTGCCCAAGTGTTAATTGCCTTTGTGATATTTCCTCCATTCAGCTTTGATCTCAAGATTTTCCCAGAACGCTTTATGTATTTTGTTGAAGTAGCTTCTTTGACTTGGTTGTGCAACAGTTCAGAAACTTCCAAAACTCCTAAGTACTTGTACTCCTCTTCCAGTGTTCAGCTTTTCATTATCAAGTTCAAATCCATCATCTTCCACAATTTTTCCTATCTTAACAGCTATTGTTGTCACATTTGTTAATGCCAAATTGCATTTCAATGTCTTTGCTAAACTCCTCAACAGTGAGCTCAATTCAACTTTTCTTTTCCCAGTTTAAATCATCCATGTAGAATAAATGGGAAATTTACAACCCTTTTTAAGCCAGTTCACAGCCACAGTTTGTTTTGTTCAAAATGCTTGTTAGCGGTGCCATCGAAAGTACAAATAGTAGAGGTGACAATGTAAGATTCCTCATCAGGCCATCAGCTTAGTTTGCCTTAGCTTTGTGGAAGTCTTCAGGAATTTCTGGATATTGCTGCTAATTCCAAAAATGTCTAAGCATTTCTCATCCTAGCTGTGTGGAACAGAATCAAATGCTTCCTTATAATCAATTCAGGCCATGAAGAAATTTGTTTGTCTTTTCTTTGAATTCTTCAAAATCAATTTATCAATCATCAGTTGGTTCCTCTTAATTTTTGCAGCACCCTTTCTGTTCTACAGGCAGCAAGTCCTTATTTTCTAGATATCCATAGTTATCTATTGTTGTTGTTGTTGATCGTATAGTGAGCCAAATGTGTAGAAGGATTTGGCATTTTTGTATGGCTATTGAGTCCTTTCCAAGAACCTGAGATAGGCAGGTGTTATTCTTTGTTGGTGCTATAGCAGGATGCAATCTGTTCCAAGTAAAACTCCTTTTGCACTTGACTGTTAATGATTTTATCAATGCCAATGATATTCAAATGATGCTCCAGTTGTTTTTGTATTGCACCCAAGGCGCCTATTGCTACTGGTAGTAGCTTTGTTTACACAACATGTGAAATCACAGCTGCCAGTTTTTTAACTGGGTGTTTGTCTTTACATGTTACAGGTGTCATTGACTTACAACCCTTCATTTAGTGATGGTTCAAAGTTACAACTGCACTGAAAAAAGTGAGTTATGATCATTTTTCATACTTAACAACCATTGCAGCATCCTCAATATCAAAATTTGGATGCTTGGCAACTGGCATGTATTTATGATGGTGGCAGTAACCAGGGGTCATGTGATTCCCCTTTTGCAACCTTCTGACAAGCAAAGTCAATGGGAAAGATAAATTCACTTAACAGCCATTTTACTAATTTAACAATTGTAGTGATTCTCTTAACAACAATGGCAAGAAAAATAATAAAATGGGGAAAACTCACTTAACATCTTGCTTAGCAACAGAAATTTTGGGCTCAATTGTGGTCATAAGTCAAGGATTATTATACCCATAGAATTCTCTCAAAAGTTTCATTAGTATTAAAAACAATCAAGAATCAGCAGTAGATGTTTTACCCTCAGTTTTACGGTTATTTTAATAATTTCAAACTATTAGGATAACCACCTAATAACCCAAAGAAACAAAATTGAAATAAGCTGGACTTGTTCAATTAAGTTATATGGCCCATCCATTTCAGTTATGCATTTAAAACTTCATGCTAAGCATTAGAAGCAAAACAAAAGTAGTGGGAAAAATAAGGTTGGACAGGGAAAATCATTTGTTCCTAACTAATGCTGAGAATCTACCAAAAATGACCCATGCTGATTGCTCTTTTTCTCTCACTCTAGGCAATTGCCAATATTGCTTTATAAATGGAAGAATAATAATTTGAGTTTTATGCATCTGAAATGTGAGAGAAAAATAAAACACAGCAATTCATGCATTCCTAGAAATTAATAACATTTGAAGAAGCTCTCCCAGCAAAAGCACCACAAAACCCAAACAAAATAGAGGTGCAATGTTAAGAGTCTAAGAGAAAAATACATATAATACAGATAGCTGGAAACCATCTTTCCACTCTTGCAAATTCTGGTTCCTTTCTAGCATTTTTTCAAATGCAAATCCATCAATCTTCCTAACACAGTAACTAATTTTGTACAGTGGTAAATATACCAAAAAGTGGTTCTTTGGTTTTTGAGGAGAAACAGCTGACAAAGATCTGGTTAGAAGGAACCAATCTCTATATTTCTCTGTGATTTAGGATCACGTTTATAACATGGCAGATCCCAATAAATTTTGAAGAGTTTGGTAGGGAAAGCTGGATAGAATACTAATCATCCTGCAGAGTCAAGGAAGTTATATTTTAAACAATTCCCTACTCTTTTTGAACAAATGTTGAAACCTTGAAGGACTTTATTACATGTAGATACTACCTTGGTTCAGAATGTTTGGAATTTCATTCTCACTTTATGACAAAGAAAATGCTGATATGGTTCTCCTTGCCATGTGTCAAATAATTGTCACTATGAATGGCCTTTCAGAAATCTCTTTTCACCCACATTGTTCATTCTTTTTGAACTGAACAGATTTTCATTTGTATTTCTAGTCAATTTCTTTAACTGGTATATGTTATAAAAAAATATATTTATTTTGGACAGTAAGAAAAGTCTGGAACATGGATCTGATTTAAGGATTTAATTTAGACAATATTAAACTCATGTTGTCTGATTAATGAGATTCCAGATTTCAGATCCAATTTCTTCACATTCTTACAAAGGCAGGGTAGTTTTTAAAAAGGTATTGTTGAACTAATACAAGGAACTGTTGATTTCTGATATTTACATTTCACTAATAAGGAACTCAGGCTACCTAGTATGTACAGAATATATTGGGGTCTCTTTGAATCAGGTGGTATTCTAAACTTGGCTAACTGTCAGAGGATTTTAAGATATAAGAGGATATGATGTGGATTGGTCAATCACTTCTAGTTTGGTTTGGTTTGGTTTTTCTGAAAAAAGGATCTCCTCCAGACAGTGTAAATGTCAATCTTTGCTAGCATTATTTATTCATTAGTAAAGATTTTGAAAAGCAGGAGGAAGCCTGTCAAAATGAACACAATAGTGACAATTTGTTTTTCTTCCAGCTTCCATCAAGGCTTGAAATGAGCTCTTTTTTTTATGAAAGCAGGGAATCTGAAAATTATAAATCAATTGTAAAAATAAGTAAACACTTTCTAAGTCTTTGCAGTAGCCACCAACATCTGTCTTTTCTGTAGAACTCATACAGAGGCATTCTGGAAAATAAACTTGGTAGTGTTGACTGGTTGAGTCTATCCTCATGTAACTGTTTTATTAGAATAACATTTAAAAAAATAGGGCAAGAATTTTGGCCAGCATAAAAGGAAGCGTCATTTGGCAAATTCACTTCTATAATTCACTTTCTTATGTGTGATCCCTTTCTACATTTCACTGAAATAAATAGGAGGGTCTCATTCCTTCCTGGGAGGAACATGCATTGTGGTAGGTAGTGAGTTATACGCAATGGGAAGGGGTGTGCTACTGACTTTTCAGCTTGAGACAGTAATAAGTCTTTGGCTAGCAGAGAGATGCACAAATGACAAGGGGGCCTCTTCCTTCTGACTCCATAGGGATACACAAACTATTGTGAAAGCTAAGAGATTATTGTAAGCGTCTGCAGCCAAACACCCCTGGTGATCATTCAGACTCAGGCAAATATTACTGTCTGTCTATAAGCCTCTTGTGGGCACATACGTTTGTGCAGACTTTTTCACTGTAATACCAACCGTCGCTCCCTAATTCACAAACACACAAAACAATCTTATCCATGTCTATTCAATCCAAGTTTCCCAGCTCCCAAAGGAAGTATGCTAGTGAGCAGAAGACAGAATAACTAAAGGAAGTAGAACAAAAGAGGCAGTCACCGCTAACTTCAGACATTTTCTACTGCCTGAAGTGAAAGACAAGGACCACAATAATCCTCATCTTTGCAAATAGAATCTAAAGCAGGAAATTGAATCTTACGATAGATAGTTAAAAATCAGCTCTCTCCATCACAACTAAGAGAGGGCATGTTTTTGTAAAGATCCAAGGAAAGAAGGACTATCACCACCTCTCACTTTTCCAGCTGTTGCCCTCCTCCATTTGCTGCTGCTGTTATTTTGATTTGTTCCTGCCTTTTGGCATAAAGAGAACCACAGGTCAGCCCAAATCTGATAAAAGCAATTTAAACCAACTACTTCAGATGTGTTGCACTCAAATTCCCATAGTGATGTTTTATTATGAAGTGAAATATCACATTGTGAAGGAATTTGTTCTTGACATGCCCAGCTAAGAGAGAAATTATAACATAGTAGCAGTTGCCTCTTGCTTTTCTATTCATTTAGTTAGCATAACAATTGCACAAATATTATTTTGCAAGGTTCTTCTATAATTCAAAGGCCTTATGCGATGGGCCATATCTGGTTCAATTGAAAGTGAAGTCCATAACTAAGGACCTCTTACCAAGAGAGCCTCATTACCAACCAGCCTAATTTATTTTATTGTCTGTTATAAAAGAAGAGTTTCCCAAGCTGATCTTAATGTACAGGTAACTTCAAATAATTGAAATGTGTGCATTAAGCAACAAAAAGGTTTAAGATCATTTCTTCTTTAAAACAATCCCCCGCAAGACCAAACTATGGCCATCCTCTATTTCTGACATGATTCATTCTTGGAGGCTTCTATAGATGCCAATTAAAAGGAAACCCAGTCATAAAAGAACATGGTGGCTGAACACCATCAAACCTGAAACTAGCCAGAACATAAAAAAACTCAAAGAAGCAGTGCAAGTTTGGAAGATTTGACCTGTCTCACAGATTTGCCAAAAGTCGGACGAGACTGAATGGATAGCATTATCATCATAATCATGGATGCCAATCAGTGCTTTTGTTCCAGGCTGAATGTTTGTACTCCAATGTAGAATTTTAAAGGATAACACTAATATTTTGAGTTAGATTTAGAAATACAGGATCAAAAAATGCAATTAATGCAAAATCCATATCATATAGTCTGGTGGTAATATCAGTCATACCCAAGCAAACTAATTGTTGCTATGGGCACAATTTTGCCAAAAACAAAAGTAAATGCTGTTTTTGAGCAAAACTGCTGTAAAACATGATCATGTGACCACCAGATGTTAAAAATATCTGTAAATGTGGCTGTGATCATAAGTGCCCAAATTTTGATCATGTGATCACAGATGAGTCCAATCCATCAGAACCTTGAATCCAAATCATAAATCTCCTTTTTTTGAATCAGATGTAATTTCAAACAGTTGCTAAGTGATTAGTTGTAAACCAAGAATTATCTGTGCTTTAGGACTGATATCACTAGAGAATGGACCAGAGGTGGTATTCAACTGGTTCTCAGGAGAACCGGTAGCAGCAATTTGGCATGGGTCGCCGAACCGGTAGTAACTTCTGGCTGGCCATGCCCCCGACCTGGTCACCCAGTTGCTGCTTGCTCACTTGCCCCACCCACCTAATGCTTGCTCGCACCACTCGCCTGCCGCTTGCCCCGCCCAGTCACTCCTCCCCTCCTATGTGGCATGCTGGGTCCTCGTGGCTTGCCTTTCTAACCTATCTTCCCCACATGGTACCTGAGCCCCAACTGAGCAGCCCTGATCTGCCTGCTCACAGGTAAGCCTGCAAGTCTCAATAGCCCCTCTCCTTGCTGGGCCTCCCACCACCACCCAGGGCCTTGCCAAGCCTCCCACCACTACCCAAGGCCTTGCCAGGCCTCCCGCCACCTCCCCCCAGGGCCTTGCTGGACCTCCCCACACCACCTGGGGTCTTGCCAGGCCTCCCCCCACTGCCCCGAGGCCTTGTGCCAGGCCTTCCACACTTTGCGCCCATCCTGGGCCTCCTCCTGGCTGGCCACCAGCTTCTTGACACGAGCAGAAGCTTCTGGTTGGAGTGAAGGGAACCACAGTGCTGGGCTCCCGCGGTGGCAAGTGCCAAGGGCATAGCTAGAATTGGAAGAAAAGGCTGCACATCTCTGGCGGAAAGAACCAGAACTTCTTGATGTGAGAGCAGCCGCTGCCTCGCTCGTGCCTTCTCATAGAAGCTGCTGGGTGTTGCCCTGGTTCTTTCCGCCACAGCCGCACAGTCTTTTATTCCAATTCTAGCTATGCCCTTGACACTCGCCGCTGCTAGAGCCCAGCACTGTGGTTCCCCTCGCTCCAACCAGCAGCCTCTGCTCATGTCAAGAAGCTGGCAGTCAGGCGGGAGGAGGGCAAGGTGGGGCACTGTTTCCGGGCCAACCTAGCTGGCAGACAACCCTCAGGGTGATGCGGTGATGGTGGTGGCTGGAGCATGCCATGGCCATTCACTTTCTCTGCTGTGCTGGGGCTGAGAGGGGCGGTGGAGTTGCCCCGAAAGGGAGGGCGGGAATTCCTGGGGCCCCTTCCTGCAGCCGTGCCACCGCCACTGACATGATGCTCTGAAAGGGAGGGTGGATGGATGTTCCGGGGCTGCTGCTTTCTTCATTCTCCCACTGCCTGCTGTTCTGGAGCCTGCCAGATCAGTTCTTCCCAGACCAGGTGTGTGTGTGTCACAAGAGAGAGTTTGGTGTGTGTGAGAGAGATAGAGAGAGACAAGAAAGGAAGGGAGGGAGGGCAAGAAAGAAAGAGCATGAAAGAGACAAAGAAAGAAAGAGGAAGAAAGAAAAAAGAAAATAAAAAGTAATAGGAAAAAAGAAAGAGGAAGGGAGAGAAAGAAATAAAAGAGAAAGAGAGAGAGAGAGAGAGAGAGAAAGAAAAACAAATAGGAAGAAAGAAAAAGAAAGAAAGAAAGAAAGAAAGAAAGAAAGAAAGAAAGAAAGAAAGAAAGAAAGAAAGAAAGAAAGAAAGAAAGAAAGAAAGAGAAAGAAAGAAAGAAAGAGAAATAGGAAGGAAGGGGGAGAGAGAAAAAGAAAACATCTGTGCTATTGTTCCATTATTTATCATATATTAATATTTTACACTGTCCCTATACCTAGAATGATTTTACTGCCTTTCTTATGCCCAGGTATTTTTCAGAGTTTATATGTCTATAGTCCAGAGCATAAATACATGTATGTTTAACAGAGTTGAAAGGGACTATGGAGGTCTTCTAGTCCAACCTTCTGCTCAGGCAGAAAAACTGAGGATGCCAAACTCTGAGTAGAGGTCCTGGGAAAGGTGTCAGAATAACAGAATAACACTTAGAAGGGACCTTGGGGGGAACCCTATACCATTTCAGAGAAATGGCTTGTCCAGTCTTTTCTTAAAAACTTCCAAGGATTGAGCACCCAGAGCTTTTGGAAACAAGCAGGCCAACCAGTTAATTGTTCTCACAATCAGTAAGTTTCTCCTTAGTTTTAGGTTGCTTCTCTCTTTGCTCAGTTTCCATTCATTGCTTCTTGTTTGCCTTCTGGTGCTTTGGAAAATACATCGCCCCCCCCGCTTCTTTCTGGCAGCCCCTTAACAGCCTGTTGCCTATCACACTCTTGGACAGAGCATGTGAGCCATTTCCTCCTTTCAGTGGTTCATGAAAATACATCTATAGTATGTAGATACTAAAGTCAAAAAAAGGTGAACATTTTTACAGAACTATAGATACGTTGAGGCTGGGTGTGACAAGGAATGGCTGGGAGGGGAGGGACCAAGTGAGGCACCCCTTGATGTGAGTGACATTGAGTTGGCCACGCCCACCCACTTGCATGCCCACCCAGTCACATGACCACCAAGCCATGCCCACAAAATAAGCCACGCCCACAGAACTGGTAGTAAAAAATATTTGAATCCCACCACTGGAATGGACATGCACTGATTACATCCAGAATGTCTGGTTACCATTAGTACCATTAGTACCACTACATATTCTGAAAGCCTCCAAAGAACAGTTCTGCCAGTATGATCTTTAAGGTAAAGTGTACCTTTCATTCAATACCCAGTTCAGCAAGCCTCCTGACCCACAGAATCCACCAAATGAGATTCTTCATTCCTAAACCATCCTGAAGTATTTGTTTCAAGAACTCAAAGCCTTTATGGAATTTAAACAAAGAAAAATGCTATGAAGCTGGATGTCATCTGAACCTTTTGGTTTCTGGCATTAGATTGGATCTAAATTAATAAACTGCACTTATCTCTCAAATATGTGAAAAGTAAAATATGACTTATTAAAGTTTTATTGATGTCAATGGATTCTAAGAGTATCTGTTAGTTTGGATCTAATCTTCTGTCCTTTTTATACATCTGAGGGTTTCAAAGAATACAATTACTTGTCCCATGCCTGAATCTAAAAAACCTTGCCAAGAAAACTACAGGGACTTTGTGTAGAAAGTCTCCAAGAATTAGCCATGACTGAACAAAAGAAAATAAATCCATCTAATAGACAAGGAAGATGAGCCTAATCTTACGACTGTTCATAGCTTCGGCTCTAGAAGTAAAATAGAGATTTTAACTTAACATTTGCACAGTGGTGTATGATGTGACAAAACGGAGTACATCTCTTCCTATTACCTTTCTACCATATGGAATCCTTTTTTAGATACCAAAGGGTAAAATGAGATGTTTCATGCAAGTTTTTGAATTTCACAGAAATCTTGATCACTCCCACGGGGGGAAGCATCTGGGAAAAAGCATTTTTTCTCAACAGAATCTGGGCTGCTGTCCTCTCATCAGGACTGAAATTCAAACCTTGACAGTGATTGATTTGATTCCGGGTTAAATGTTCATTTTCAAAGGCTTCTTGGCTTTAAAAGCATTATGGCTCTCCAACTAATAAAGAAAGAAAGAAAAATGTTGGGGCCTTTCAGGAAAAGGGAGGGAAAGGCTGCTTTTGGAGAGGCCATTCTCTCTGGAACCCTTTCTGTGGCATGAATCACCGGATGGTATGAACTCAATTAGTTGAGTCAAAAAGCTGAAAATAAATCACAGTCCTGTTAGGAAAATTCATGAGGTTAATATATCGCTTTCAAAAAAAAAACTTGGACAACTGCTTCCATCCCTAGATAGAGCTAGCCTAGCATTTCCTTTACCATTGTGACTACAGACAGGGAAAAGGATGGCAATCATTGGAAGAGTAAATGTTAAGCCATCTTATTGCTGATTTACTGGATGATCCACCTTTCTGTGACGAAGTAATATGCTTCAACTTTCCAGGCAAAGTAATATGCTTCAATGAAACAGTACTCAGACCAGTTGGATTTGTTTCAACTGCAAGAGAGAGAGAGAGAAGGAAAGAGGAAGCAGAGAGTAGTTGCTGTGCCTATTATACCTACATGATGCTTCAGACAAGTAAAAAGGGTGATGTAGCATGAGGCACATTGTCAATCATCCTGCTATATACCGTAGATGATGGTGATATGGCCATACACTCTGCAAAGCATGCCAGTAGCCACAACTATTGATACATTGCAGGTTCCTTCTAAAAACTTGGGTGTAGCTCCAGCCACTTCAAAGTTTGCATCCAAGGAGGAAGTTGTCATCCAGAATGTGGTTTGAAACTATTTAGACAAACCCACAAGAAAATCCGAGAATCTTTTAAAGGGGGGGGGGTTACATGTTTAAAAACACTGCAAATCAGTCAGAATATAGAGAAGGATGAAGTCAGAGTTTAAATACATATTCACTTTTTCCAAGCAGCTCTCTTTTTCCACCAAAATCCACCTTTTGATATTCATAAATAACAAGAGTGAAGATTTCAGCTTTAAGTTCAAAATTCTAGAGTGTTTTTTATATTATAAAATAATTAATGTATTCTGCACCTTCTTATCCGTTATATTCAGCATCAACTCTATAACTTAAGCTATTCTGTGTCCATTTTACAGCTCATTAATCATATTTAGCAGTAATATACATTTTCTATTTTGAAAGTTTTAATTTACTTTAATTGTTAATAGTTTCCAGTTCCCATTATATAAATACAACTGCATTTGGCTATTATTTGTATTTTATAATGCAAAACATTAAAAAGAAAGAAAATCCAAGGAATAAGTAATCCGAGAATCTAAATAATATTTATTGAAGAAAATTAGGCAAGCATAACAACAATGACAACCACAAAATACCAGCAACTGTAATTAATCAAGAGCCAGACCTATTTACAAGACAAGATTCAAATGTTCCTGTCAATACCTGACAGACTATTGCATTTCATCTCCAGTAAGCTAAGTCATTTCTGCATGTCCTTTGTTTTTGCAATGGTCCAATTTATTCTTGTGGAGTTTTTTTTTTAGTGATAGTGTGAGACCTAGCTCCTACAGAACTTATTAAAAACATAAGCACTCATGCTAATTGATTTAACTTTAACTTAAATTAAATCTAAATTCAATCCAGTTTGACTCACTATTGAATTTTATTATTTCATATATTGAAAAACTGAAGTTCCCCATGACTTATGAATGAGTTGCTTACAGACATAAATTATGTATGAGTAATGACAATGAAATATAACCACTGAAAGTATAGTATAAAAGAATATATCCGGAGCCCGTATACGTACAGAATTTTTGTTGCTCTTTTGCCTTTTCCCCTTTTATTGCTTTATTTTTCCCTTGCACAATTTTTATTTTTTTAAATTGTTTTATTAAATAAAATGGCCAAAGTACATATTAAATCAAACCAAGGAATTTGAGCTGGTGTTAGTTTTCTCCCTCCCCACCTTACGGAAGATAGGCTGGGGATGTCATGGAAAACTTCAGGGTGGCTCTTGATTTCACCTAAGTTTTATACTACTGGCTACAGGAAAAACTGCTAAGATGGCCCAGCTGAGGGTATTTGCACTTTTTCCTTTACAGCTGTGATCAAGGCATTTCCTCCTGTCACAATCTAGAATGGTACTCTGAATGACCCTTGACCAGGGATATCAAATTCACGGCCCACAGGCCGGATGCGTCATACACTGGCTATACCCACACCCGGTTTAGCGAAAGGGAAAAAAGTTATGACACGTCACATGACGACACCCTGATGACGCGAGATTGACACCCCTGCTCTAGACCTTAGGAAAATGTTAAATAAAACCTAGGCCTGACAATGCATTTAGGCTGCATTTAGACTGACAATGAAGGAAAAAAACTGGCCATTTTTACCTCAAGTGTACACACTTCAGCCTTTTGACGTTGCTAATCCAGATTAAAAACACTGCATATCAGCCACTACATTTCATGAATTTACATACATGGAATCCCATTTTCAGTATATAAAGCTCTGTCATTCTGTCTCAAATGTTCAAGAAGTAGCTAAACAGGAATTAATCATTAGATAACCACCATTGAGTGAATGTTGAGCCATGCAATTTTAATAAATCTTAACAGCTTTCGTTCTGTCACCTGATACTGTTATTTTTGAAAACCAAGGAAGATGAAATGAAGTCCAGACATCCCTGGAAAAGATTTTAATGGCATTCCAGAAAAAGAGAAGAAAGATATGAAGATTGCACAACTGCAACAGGATTACAGAAGACCAACTTGGCAATTATTTATATTGTGATTGTGCAATCTTAAATTGTACAATTATTAATTGGCTCAGGTGCTGTAATGTGGAATGTTCCAAGTATCCAAGGAATTCTTCTATCTAAAGACATTGGGAATAAAAGTATCAAACATGCTACAGGGGTGGCTGCACCAACATGATTGAAACCCCAGCTCTTTTTGACATGTATCACATGCAACACGTGTTTAAAAGGGGATGGGATTTCATTATATAAATACAGCAGCTTTCTTGATTCATATAATCTTCCATCTACTTATATTCAAGTATCAGTTAATACAACTGATTAAAAATTTTCAGACTCAGATTGAGAATAGTATTATGGAATAAAATAAGCAATAGGGAAATATCCTGGTGAGAGAAAAACTCAGAAACAAAACTGATTGAACAAAAAGTTCAAAGTAAATAATAACTTAAGCATAGAAGCAATGCCTGAATGCCTGAATTTTTCATTCTTGATAACAATTAATGCAAATTAATAGTAATTAAAAGCAAACTATTAATGTGGAATGCTATAGCATTTCCCTATAGTATATACATTTTATATAGATGTATTTAGTAATGCTCTTGGCTTTAATTCAGTAATTTTAGAGAAGTTGTAACTCACTCAGACATGTATCACTGTAGCATAGCAAAAAATCACAGAGGAAAGAAGACAAAGAAAAATGAAGATAACTCTTTGGAAACTTCTAATTTGAAGCTGATGCAGAAAAAAATCACAAAGAATGACAAAAAAATCTACATATGTAGACAGCACTACCAATTTGTTGATGTGGGGTCAAACAGACAATAGCTATTAGTTTTGTAATGTAAAAAAAGTCCAGAACTACAACTTATCCGTTTATATGAAAACTCTGCTAATTCTTCCATTTGTCTATATGCATGATACACAGAGCTATATCATACTGTCATCTATTGTAAGTACAATTTGTCCTTAGTATCAGTAGATCCCAAAAGTATCTGGAAATGTCTCTCTTTCCTTACTTCCCCACTCAGGGAAGAGACACAGCTCCGTAGCTTTCCTGATTTTGGGGGGGGGAGGTGTCATATGAGGAATGGGAAGGGAAGGGAATATAAAAATTGTGAGCTTATGGTTCCACTCTAGAGAAAAAGGGACATTCAGCCAATCAAAAGTAAGTTTAAAAAGAAAATCTTCAAAATCCTAACATTCTACAGAGGCCAAACATACACAAAAATAGAGATAGGAGTAATTTCTATAATTAAAATGAAAGGCAAGCTGGAAGATACATGTAAGACACAACCCAACAACAGAGAATTAAAGGCAAGGGGAAATATCCAAACCTGTTTTTCTGGGTGTTGTCAGGATCCAGATAATTGTCACATATCCTGTTTTATATGATGGTGAGGGGTATATCCAGCCAGAAATTGGGTTATAATTTGAAATCACTAACAATTCCATACAATTCACTTAAAGGGGTAGAACATTGCTTTTAATTCTCGAGTACAGAATGTCCACAAACATTTCTAGATCCTATTTTAAACCTGACCTTAATCCTAATCCATGGATACTCGTCGCTCTCAGATCCTATTTTGTGTTTCCTCTCTGTCCATAATTACGGGAATCAGGGCATAGTTTCCCCTCCATTCTGAGATGAAAAATAACAGAGAAAGCACACATTATGACAGGATAGGGGAGTTTCCCTACCCAGAGCATTGTATTTGAGCACATATTGTATTTTTTACTAGGATTCTTTGTACCCTGCTTTTTCTCTTCAGCAAAAAGCCATGCACTAAGAGTTAAAGCTCCTTGGCAAGGAAGCAGCCTATGCTAATATTTAAGTAGTCCTGGGGAGAAAGGTTCCTCTTCTTCCCTGTCTCCCAAGTAGCCCAGCATCTGGACTTCGACCTGGCTATCAATGGTTGCAACCTAGGAGGTGCCACCATGATTTAAGACCTGGACAATGACCTCTGGTAACAAGCACAGCATGAAATGCATTTCCAGGCACTCTGTCTGCTACCATCCCAGGCTATTCCTTCTTGATCCCAGTTGAACAATTTCCTGATCTCTTTGTCCTGCTGTTCTATGATAGGACTGGGCTTGTACACTGAATCAAAACTGGGGTCTGAATTCAGGAGAGCTGAATCCAAATTTTTTTCTCCCATGGATAGGATGAAGTCAGTTCACCACATTTAGCCTGTGTAACATATCAGTTTGTTCTCAGTCTGGAACAAATGAATTACATCTCTAGCAACAACAGTAAATATAAGTTGGGTTGAACTGGCCTCTCAAAAGTTCTCCCTTTATTCTGCTGATGAAGACAGGGACAAAGAGTACATATCATAATAATCTAAATCATTCAAATAATATTTTCATAGAAATCTTGATTTAAAACAGTTAGCATACTTCCTATGCCTCTCCCTAGAGTTTGAATATTATGTATAATGCTTTCATCAGGGTTATCTACAGGGTATGTTAAAAAAAAAAACAACCAAGATAATAGCCAGAATGGTGTGATGAAATCTGTGCCCATTTCCACGCTTCGATGCCACCATTGTTCATGCTGGTTATATAAAAGCCCAGTTCTTGGAAAAGACTTCGCGTCAGATCCCACTCCTTCAGTCTCACCATACAGCAGAATAAGACAGCTGCTTCCTATGCCAAGAACAGGTCCCATACAGCTGGGCTTCTTTGGCTGAAGAAGATAGTCCTTCTCAGATTTACTTGCCCTCTGATATTCAGCAGTTTAGAACAAAAGAGAGAGGCCCAGCAGAGGTGCTTCTCATGTCCTATTTATTCACAGAGACAAATGACACCCATGATCAGATAGAAACAAGAAAGAAAGAGAACAAAGGCCAAGAATTGGAAGAGGGGCTCTAGCAAAACTATCCTTGATGTTCCTACCTCTGAATATATCAATTGAGCAGCTTCATTTTTGAGGGGGACATATCAAAACTCTAATTAGTTCATAATGGGTGTAATTTTAAAACAGCTTTTAGAAAAGCAAATGCCATTTTTATTTCCCATTTTTTTCTTAGAAAGATGACACAATAGAAAATTAAATTGATGGGCAGAGCAAACTATCTAACATTATTCTGAATCCCAATGTTTTTTTTTAAAATAATGGCTGTGATTCTATCCAGAGCACTCAGTTTACAGAAACCTATCCAGGTATTAGCACCTTACTTTGTTCCAATGGTGAAAAATGAACACCCAGCAATTCAACATGTCATGTTGGCCTGAAGACATGCTATGTTGAATTGCTGGGTGTTCATTTTTCACCATTGGAACAAAGTAATGTGCTAATACCTGGATAGGTTTCTGTAAACTGAGTGCTCTGGATAGAATCACAGCCATTATTTAATATTATCTTCCTTTTATAGATGAAGTAAGCCAACTTTAACTTGACACAAGATGATGGTCTATATATGGCCGTCTTTTAAACCACAATGTTATTAAAGGCACTATGTTAAACCTGTACTTGCTTTGAATGGTGTTTTGAATAGATTTTAAAATTTCTTGGAGAATAGATCATCAAGGATTTGTTTTTATTCTTCTGGATACCAAACAGAGGTTGTCCGAAAAAATCTTAGCACAATTTTAAGCTTGAAAATCTTAAAACTGTACGAAGGCTTTTGGGCACCCTGTCCTTTGAAGTCCAGCAGCAGAGCTTCAGTGATGAACAGGCAGCTTTATGTCCTAGTTTGAGTTTTCCCTCCTTTCTTTAGGCAGTTCTCAGATACAGCTATGCTTGCCATAGAAAATATGCACAGTCTGCATCTAATGGATCCTATTCCTTTTCCTTATCAAAAGCATTAAGAATAGCAGTTTGGAAAGAGACAGCTTTGCAAACCCCGACCCCAAGAGGGCTCTTGGGGATTTGAGCTTTCCGATTACTTAAGCCAAATAGATAAGAAAACAGATAGGGAAGGAGAATGCATGCATTTTTACTGCATATGTGAATAGGAAAGCAGCGTCGACATCGAAAAACCACAGGGATGAATTCCCAATTGAATTTATAGAGTTTTAAATGGGAGCACTTTGAAATGTTTAAATGTTAAGCAATTGTAGAAATGCATCCAAGAAATGTGCTTTCGCTGTAGAATAACTCATCCATACAGGGAGTGAAAGGTTCTTATGGCTATAAGCTACAAACAGAATCGCAATTAACTTTGCATAAATTCTTCTACCTATTCATCTCAGTTGTGTTATTGCCACATCAGCTGGCAAAGTATTGCTTAAGGTAGGACTGTGGTAACCCTGAGCACCACTGTCTGCAAATACATCTCCACTTGTACACACACATGTTTGGGGCAGGGCAGGGTGGAGCAAGGGTGGGAATGCAAGGAAAATGAAGCAATTGTTTATAAGGGAGCATATCACAAATAATAGTAACAAAAGTTATAGCATTTTATTTATTATGAAATGTTACTTCAAAATAAACTAATAAATGAAGTAATACTTTACAATTAATCATTGTTATAAATATTAAAAAGAATCTTTTAATGAAAACACCCATAACATATAATAAAACTTTCTATACTTAAAACAGGAAGGTAGCAAAAAATTGGAAGGGATGTGATACTTTTTGATATATATTTTATGAAAAAGGCATAAGCTTAAGAACCTACAGCTCACTTCATTAGGTGCAGTCATGTGACTAGACTCACAGAGGACTTAAATTGGGATGAGGCAGTTGGGGAAAGAGAGAAACATAGGTTGGTTATGTAAACGCAGGTTACAGGTAATGTGTGGGAGTGGGTATGTGTGACAAATTACTACTATCCTATCAATTAATTAACACTTGTACTGTATTGACATTCCATTGTGTTTTTTAGATTTCCTGAAACCTTTTTTCTTTATGAGTTCAATGAGTTCTGACTCCATGTTAAAGTCTCATTTTTCCAAGAAGGTTACTGAGGTCTTCAATAGAGGGGCCTGAGATGTTGAAATTGTCTGGTATTATTTTGTCCTTTGTGACATGTAAATATTAGTTTGTTTATTTTCCAACTACATTGGGACCCATGAAAAATTAGCCTTTTTAGTGTCAGATCAACTTCAGGAATCTTGATTCCAAGCATAAGCCGAGCAGATGTTTTCCTAGAAAAATTTCATAGAACCAATCTAGATCATAAACTTGACTTGACTATTCTGATAGTACCAAAAAGTCCTTGTCATTTCAAGTTGACAGAGACTTGAACCAATAGCAGATTCAAATACAGGCAGCCCTCAATTTATGACTGCAATTGCGACTAGAATTTCAGTTGCTAAGCTAGTTGTTAAGTGACTGGTGCTGGATTTTATCACCTTTTGTGGTTAGAAAGTATTTGATACACCTTTACTTGTCACTGCTCTTTTCTCCCAGTTCACATTTCTTCTCACTAACTAAAGAAGGTGTACAAAGTAGCCTGTTGTGCTATTTAATCTCTTCATTCCTTTGGAAGTGTCTGAGAAAAATCTTCAGCTCCAGTTTGGTTACAGAAGAAGATTGGATGAATATTCAGACACATTACATATATAATGTTTCTGAATATTCATCCAGTCTTTGTATATAATCAGTCTTGATTGCCATACTTAAGCAAAAATTGTCAGGTCATTAAGTCAGCATTCAGGTGAACACCATGTCCAACTTTCTATTGGATTACCCCTTAACTTTGCTTGTGGAAAGCCAGCAGGGAATGTCAAAAGTTGTCATTGTATAACTGCAACTCACAAAAATGTCTTCACAGGGTGGCTTTCATGCCCAAGGGAGGCCTAGAACTCAGAGTTTTCTGCTTTTTAACTCAGCACTTTATCTGCTGCACCAAAATGGCTGGCAAACTGTATTGACAATTGTCCCAAAATTGCCACTGGTGAGAAGAAAGCAAAAATATATATTCTATAGTATTTAGACTGCATTTAGAGATTGTTACCACTCCTGAAATGCTTCAAATCAATGGAGAAAACCTAAAGAAGGTGGACATTTTTCGGTATCTGGGAGCAGCCCGGATGAGTTGACAAGAACTCATGGGTGTATTACGGGACAGACGAATGCCAACCCATCTTAAATCTAAGATTTACAAGAAAACCATACACCCTGTTGCACTGTATGACATTGAATGCTTGACAGCAACAACAGGGACCAAACGTTATGTCCATGCCATGGAAATGCGAAAGCCCCATTGGATATTGGGCATCTCTCTTCTTGACCACATCATAAATGACACAATTCAACAACATTTTGGTGTGACACCAATTATAGAGAAGATGAGAGAAGGCCGACTCTGTTGATATGGATACATCCATTGCTAAGACAACTTACCAACTAGAAGTCAATGGCTGGCGACCTCGCAGGCATTTAAAAGAGAGATGGCAAGACACCATCAACAAAGACATGCAAACCGCAGGACTGTGCCCCAGATATATAGTTGACCATGCAAAGTGATGTTTAATGATACAAAAATGGACCCTGCATCTGCGAGAATACACTAGGAAGAATAATAATATTTAGGCTGCATTTAGAGGTGCACAAGTAATAGCATGGCAACAGGCACCTCGATGGAGAGTGGAAAGGCAAGATGACAACCGCAATGACCTAACTGAACTCTCCTCTTGTACATGTGCTTTATGACACAGGTAAAAAGAGATCTGGGACTTAAGTTTCATGAAGACAGCCATCTTTTTTATTCTTCAGACTTCCCCATCTGGATGCACCTTTCCCTAATCTTAATTCTCCCAACCTTCTAAGCTCACTATGTGACTTCATTTTTCTGCTTTGCAAATATTTTACATGCTAACTAATCACTGTTGTCTTTTAAAAATTGGAACTACTAAAATAAAGCTTCTTGCAAAATCTTAGCTCTAATCCTGAAAAAGTGCAATTGTACCTGTGCTGCAGTTACAATAGAAAACAGGATGCAAGGGCATTCTTTGCTGGAGGCCAGAGAAGTCTTTGCTGTTGTGAAATTATTCACACAGACATTACCTTGTTATTTCCTCAGAGGAACAATAGCACTAGTAAGACATTAATTCTTATCACAAAACATAGTTTCATATTTTATACATGAACTCTGACCATGTCTTCTTCCTCTCTCATGTTTGCTTCTTTGCTCTAAAATGGCAAACAAAGGTTATTTGTAAGAAGATCCACCCAGTTGAAACGGTCAATAGGAAGATCTGCTCTAAATGAAGTACCCCTTTTCTTTTCCAACAGCAAACAGAATTATTTCTGCATTATAGAATCTTCCATTTACATTAAAGAAACAGTCCTAACACTCCTGTAAAGGGGCTCTGATGAATCTTTAGAAAAACTAAAGAAGAAATCTCCAGCATTTCAAAATTACATAAATACCAACCCTGAGGGAAATCTTTCATGGAAAATTTGGGAAGCTACAAATTGGTCAGAGCAGGGGTGTCAAACGCAAGGCCTGCAGGCCGGATCCAGCCCGCAATGTGGTTGGATCTGGCCCGGGGGGTCATCCTGGAAAATGTAAGGGGCCAGCTCACATCGTTTTGGCCTGGTCTACCCAGTGCAAAGAGGAAACATTGGGGCAGCGTAGGTTCGGCCTGGTCTACCCAATGCAAAGAAGAAACATCGGGCCAGATAGCTTCAGCCCAGTCTACCCAGTGAGAAGAGGAAACAGGCCAGCAGTTTGGGGAGTGGCTTCAAGCTGGCCACACCAGAGGTGTTATTTAGCAGGTTCTGTCCAGCTCTGGAGAACCAGTAGTGGAAATTTTGAGTAGTTCAGAGAACTGGTAAATACCACCTCTGACTGGAGATTTTACAGTATCCTGCCATGCCCACCAAGCCATGCCCATAGAACCGGTGGTAAAAAAATTGGAATCCCACCACTGGGCCATACCCACCGAGTTGGTCATACCCAGTCAGTGTTGTCAAGCTGGCCATGCCAACCCAATTGGCCATACCACCCAGGCCCCGCCCTCCCAAGGTAAACCACAGTCCTGATGCGGCCCTCAATGAAATTGAGTTCAACACCCCTAGGTTAGAGGTACCACTGGACTGTAAAAGTAACCCCAATAAAATTATGCTTATTTTACCCTGAAGAAGTCACCTTCTAAAGAAGACAGGCCTTTGTTTGATGGCTTAAAGAAATAATTTTTGCAACAAATGATTTAAAGCTGACCTGAATTTATTGAATTTTCCTAACTGCCTAGACTCCCATGCCTGCCTCTGGAAAAAATAGGAGACATCTATGGTGAATTTTAATTTTATTCAAAGCCTGTTTCAGTCTTATAAATAGGAATACTCCACATTGTCTGTAAGCTAGAGGAAGGGAGGGAAAGAGGGGAAGTTGGGGCATAAGCTAGACAACCATGTAATCAAAATATTTATTAACGTCAATAAAACCTTCATCCCTAAGCTCAAGGAATATATATATCTACCAAAGCAGAACGTCTTTTATCAAATGGTGGCTGTGGGGAGTTGTTGGAGGGGCTGTAGAATGGAGCAATTATTGTCTTTCAATACCAATTTACTTTGTTTCTATGAAATCTTGTTTACTTCCTATTTTCTAATCCAAAGGCACAAAAATAAATTAAATTGCTTTAGCATGAAACAATTTTTAACCAGCTATATTAGTATTAAAATCCTGGAATGGATTTTAAGATTTCCAAGTATCCCGTCCTATCCTCTTTCTTGCTTTGCCCTTCAGCATATCAGACAACTAATCTATTGTGGAAAATAATTCATCGCTGATACAACTGCTCTCACTCCCCACTCTGCTTTTCTTGAACATTACAGAAACCAGCTGCCATAGGAGTCCTCAAGGCATTTTAGTTCTCCTTTTTCTGCTTAAAAATCCATCCAAGCAAGAAAAGTCCCCTTGTCAGATGTCAACAAGAGGGTCCTTCCATTCCTCTTGCTCTTCCACCTCCCTTTTCAGTGTGAAAAGGTCAACACCACGGGGTTCTGTCTGAGGCTGGAGGAGGTGGGAAGGAGACTACGAGCAATGGTTAAGCCAAGCCCATGTGGCTTACACACTAGAAGAAACTAAACTTTGCCTGCTGCTACCCTGTAGGAGCATACTTCCCATTTCGATTTAGAACCTGCCAAACTCAAGACAAACAACACTGATCTGAAGAAATTAGATGTTTAAGCTTTCAGACTATAGAAGCACAATAGAACTGATTGGCTATTGTGAATCTATGTGAAACCTGGTCCTCCTCATCTCTTCACATCTTCCTCAGCAAGACTTATGGAATTACTCTGGCTACAAGGGAAGAAATTTTGTCTTCTAGATCCTGAAATGACAAGTCACCCAACACAATTCCTTAGCTTTTTTGAAGTATATTGCATCTTTCCTTATCCTTGGCCTTATGATCAGATCCCTCTATCCCCAACCAAATCTACTTTCTATCTATCACATATAAATTTTTCCAGGATATCCACTCACTCTGTTATTCAAAGCAAGGTTCCATACAGGTGAGCTTGCATGCAGAATGCATTCAGCCACAATTCATCTCTACGCAATTGCTTGGAAAATATCCTGCCATAGAATCTGCCTATCAGGCTGGTTCTTCAGATGATGCTTCATGGGAATAAAGGCTGTGGAAATGAAAGGAACTTCATAGAATTTTTCTAGTAGATCAGTGTATTATTGGGAGGGACAACACTCTGGGGACAAGATCAGAATCATATAGCCACTTTTGCCAACTGTTGCCAACTTATTGCAAATTGCTGCCTGGAATCCAACCCATTTTGTCTCCTGTGAATAGGAAGAAAATGGGGAAAAGATGTGTGCTTAGAACTCTCAACAACATAAGAAGGTTTCCCAAGCTTTTTCATATCTCTGGATCCGTTAGTTGAACTACAATTTGCATTGCAATTTTCAGAGGAGTTTAGCATGCAAAGGACTATCAACCTTTCTCTTATTCAGGTATTGAGCAAATCCAGATTCACTCATCGCAAAATAGAGGCATCATGAAATACATTTCAGCTACTGAGTGATAGGCTAGTCTGTTTTGGTTCATGGCACTTTCACATGTGTCTAGTGACAAAATTTGCAACTGCTGAATCACAGTAAACATGTAAGTAAACATGTAATAATATGCAATCATATTCTTAATTCATACTAATATTACAGTTGCTTATTCTCTTATGTTGTCCTGCCAAGTTTTATACTTTTGTACAGATGTATAATTTTTATTTTAAAAGTATATTGTATGTTCCCTATATGTAAAATATTGCCTTATGTCAATTACAGTGTTTTTGAATTCCCTAAAAGGTGAAACTAAACTAATATTTGCATTTTAATTTACTAATTGTGATACTTTGAATCATATCAGTTCGATTCTACTTGTAGACTAAATTAAATTCTCAGCTATCCCTAAATTACTTATTTTAAAATGTATTTTCTTACACTTGTTTCCTTATAAAATAGAAATATAATTTTTAAATTTCAATATAGTAATTGTTAAGTATTTCTTGAACTTTTCTTTGACCCAAAAACTGCATTTCAACAGTTAGTTAATGTAAACATTAACAATAACCCCATTAATATAACAGCTCAGATTAGTTCAGCTTGAATCAGAATTTTCAAAGCTTTTCTTCAAATATGCACTTTTAAATACAAATCAGTATATCATTTCCATGCTTAAGATTTGGAGAAATGAAAATTCCAGCAGGCAAGATTGCTGGCAATTTGCACACTTGTTTGAGTGTGTTAGATTTAAATAGTTACATCAAATTCTTCAAAAATTTGATCCAACTGCTGTCCTTTTCTAGAAAACATGATTCCCAAGGAGATAAAGAAAATATTACATTTTATTTCTCCCGCTCCTCTATCATGAAAAAATGGTAGATGATCGGGTGCTTGTATTCATAAGCTTCAAATGTTTTCTTTTTCTAGTTAATTTCTATTAAGAGTCCAACTGACACCAACTTCTACCAACTAAAATTGTATTGTCTCATTCTGTGGCAATTGTGGAATGGATATGCATTCTTCTGTTTTGTGCTGTTATATTACAGCCCCAAAGGTCATAATGAACGCCTACCTCCACCCTGCAGCTACTATACAAACCCATCATGCCAACAGAGATGAAAGCTTATGCCTTGTGCTGGGTCACTGGAGGAGCGTAAAATGAAATGAGCACGAAAATAAGAAAAATGTGAGGGAAACACCTGATGGACAAGAGGTAACATTTATAGCATGGAAAAAGGAGACATTTTACTCATGGAAAACTTCCTGCATACTGCGCAGGCAGTAAATACTTCCATGAGGCCTTTCTAAAATTGCTTCAGGTGAAGAAAGGCCAATTGCAATTTGCAGTTCAAACCATTGGTCGGTCTTCCAAGAGAGCAGTGATATTTTTACAATTTAACTCAGTAATCCCAATAGAGAGAATGATAGAATGAACAAGAAGGTTCAGCCAAGGGACACATATTATACTCCTTTTCTTATCCCCTTTCCCCTCTACTGTACTTTTCTCATTCCGGATATCCTATGCTAAAATTTTCCCAACTACATGCCTGATCAGTTTTTGTTTTTTTTTCATGAAGAGCACTGTTAGTTTAAACTATTTTGCTGTGCTATTTTGGAGATAGCCAAATCTCAAGCCTTGTTCAATCTACTTTGTGTTCATCTGAAAAAGATACAGATCCACCAGTCAGAGTCTGCTACACAAGACATGTACTTAAACATGCATTTATTTTGAGTCTGACTTTATTGAGCACTCTGAATGGAATTCTGAAGTATTAACAACAATTCACATCATCTTCATTTTAGAATATAATTTAGGGTGGCATTTTATGGATATTATAAGTAATCAGACTCTATCAGTAAATTCAAATTCAGAATCCTCACATATTTTGAAAGTAATTGGTGATCCTCTTTACTGCTGCCAGACTCAAAACACAAACAAATTATGAACTAAAACGCTCAGTTAATTTTCTTCCAGTTGACCAATCAAAAATGCAAAGCATTTAATTCAATCAGTCTCATTCTTTGACTTATCACTAATGATGCAGTAACAAAAAAAAATCACCATACTTTCTTTCTATAGAAAAAGACATGAAATGAAAATGCTAGCATTTCATATTGATATTTATGCACATTTGCAAACTCAAAAAAACCCTAAATGGTTCCAAAGTGGGACAGCAGTGTACTCAGTCAACAACCAACAGGAAAGAAATGTATGGGAAAATATAAAACATGTAAATAACAGCATTGAAATCCCCCTCCCGCCCAATTCTCAGTCACCAAGTTGCCATTCCTCTAATCTGTTAAAAAGTGCATGTCTGGTAAAAGTGTATGATAATACACTGGTAATTTTCTAACCAGGTGCTTTAGTTTTTATAATAATTGCATACTGATATGGCAGCTGGATCGGGAGAAGATAAGATGTGTGGTCTACCCAATGAATTCAGGGAGACTAGCTTCAGGATACAGGGCCTTTCCCTACTTGCACACAAGTATAGTGTAAACATGTCCTGACCACTTCTCTTTTTTTTCCTCATTCCCAGTTCGTTTCTGAAGCATCTAACAAATCTTTAACAGACACCACACTATGGCAGTTTTGCTGTGAGTGCAGTTTAGCATGTTTGGCCTCTGGGTATCAACTTCTGAACAGCAGCTGGCCAGACATGGTGATAGAAGATGGGGCAAGTATCTTGATAAAGTAGAAGAAAATGTTAATTATTTGAAGAGGAAAGAAACAAAGCCCTAAAAATTGATGAAACCCTATGTGAATCTGTCCTGAATACTAGAAATAAAGGCAAGGCCATTTATTGATATCGCATCCATGGCAGGATAGGGAATACCAGTGAGGATAGCAAATTTTATGCCAACATAATTTGCTTTTGACTCAAGGATTAGTGGATAGCTTTAACTTGACAAAAGAGGAAAAGTCATGTATCTATTTTGTAGAAGAGGACAATATTGATCCCAGGACCTAAAAGGGGGCATGAAGTAAGCATTCATACCAAGAGAAAAACAGGCCATTCATAAAGGTAGAACTGCAGCAATTCCAAAAAAAGGATATCATATTTGATGCAACATTATATTCAAATAAACATCAAATTTATTACCATCATTATACTGCATTTCTTGTACTGTACTATCTTGTACTGAAATCATTATATGGAAGCTAGAATCATGCTCCAATGTTCTATGCAACTAACTGTAAACCTAATTTTAAACCAATTGATAAAAAGACAAGACATTTGCCCAAAACAATAATATACACTGAGGGAACCTGCCTACAGAACTAAGGAGGCCATTCACTGTATTCATAGTTTTTCTTTGCCTGTTCTTGTTTTGCTTTGTTTTTAATGCTGCTTGACTTTTAAGACCTATTCTTAGATTTGGTTTATTGCATTTTATATATTTAGTAGCTACAGTATTTGGAAAGACATTTCAAAAGTAAATTAAATCTATCTTCTTTTAGAGGAAGAGCACTCAGAACAGTGACTCACTCCAGAAGATAAGCACACTGCTGGAAACCTTTTCAATTGCAAGACAAACTGTGCCTCATATTTTAATTCAGAGTTATAATGTTATTTGGAAAACACTGATCCTTATATATGCTGGGGTGTTTTGCAATGGTACTGGAAAAATACTTGCTTTTTAAAAAAAAATCAAAGTTCTGCCGTAGAAGAGTGGGAGATCAAAGGTCTCACCATCTGTCAGTTTTGTTGGCAGAAACCACAGTGCCCAATTGAATTAAATTATGTAAGGACTTGTTCATTGCCCAAGGGAGGACATGTGAGAAAACAGAAAGAAGAAGCTGGGAGGGAGATTTCCAAAAAAGATCATTCACAATTTGCTTGATGTGTTAAGACTGTGGAACATCCCATTTACAATCCCATGTGGTCATTTTGGAGGGGAGACCAGGATACATTCCAGCTGCTCTTCAAGTACATAGGTCTAGAAACTTTCAACTAGAGCAGAAATTTCTCCTCTGGTCCATTTCCCAAAGCAGAATGACAACGCAGGAATTTACGGCAGCATGTATAGACTTACTTCATCATATTTAATGAGCATTGGGATTTATGATCTATAATTTGCATGTTTTTCTTCAAACTCCTATGAGATTAGCCATCGGTTACTATCATTTGGATAAGGAGAGCTCCCCTGGATTATATATCCATGCAAATTAAACTGCAATAGAAATTGGTGAAGAGATGGACTCAGGAACCCAACACAAATCTGAACTATCCAAACAATTTGTGCTTGGGGAGAGGGAGGGGAGGCATGCTGAGATGGAAGATCTATGTGTTAACCCAAAAACCCAAATTCCCACCCACTGAAACTCACTCAATAAGGATTCCCTTAACTTATGTTTTAAAAATCAAATCTACTTATATCCTATTTTGTTTTGCCCTTAAACACAATTTCCTCTATTTCTGATTTCAGATTGTGAGCACCATAATTTTTATACTCAAAACGCTGCATTCTTGGACAATAGAGAGTATAGCATGTGCTGAAGAAGCTCAACATTTGCAGAAGTACCAAGAATGAGAACAAAACTGTGAGTATGGAAGGTTCAGTGAATTTTACTTGGAAACAGGGAAGGAAACCAAAGGAAAAGGAAATGAAATAACAGAAGATTGCAGTAGAAGACATAACTGATTTAAACAGCATACTAAACAAAGATTGGTTTCACACAAAGAATCTAAAACCGCTGCACAAGTGTCATATACCTCCAGGCTTAGCTTTATAGAAAAGTATTTAGAATTAAAAGGAATTCCCTAGAAGCTAAACTTCAAAAACTGAACATATGCTCAGTAGACCAAAAATGCTGAAAGTATGGTAGAAGAATATAAAAAGATAAGGCAGGAAATGGAGTCACTATAAACAGAAGTAGATTGCACCACTACGTGCTCAGATTCTGGTGAAACTGCCACTTCATTTGTCTTAATCAAGTTTATTTCTATCCCTTAGCATTCTGGTTCAAAACCAGACATTTATTTTCCGACTCACCACTTCCATTTTTTTTCTGGCCCAACAAACTTTCTGAAAGATTTAATTTGAGCCAGGATTCACTCCTGAAATATATATTAAAAATAGAATTATCTGGGAGAGTGACTCAGATCATACAGTGTGTGTCTGTCCTTCCCCTTCAAGTAACCACAGTATTTCTCTCCCTGTGCTGAAGCATCTGGAGTTAGGTAGAAGGCACAAAAGCACACTTTCCCTTTCTTTGTCTCTGGTTTTTAACTCCGTAGCCACAATTCCACCTCCTATCCGTAATTGTTCAGCTGATTTGCATAATAGATATTTGCCACATCCTGCTTTTTCGGGGGATGATTTGTAGAGCAGTTACACAGACCAACGTCAGTCATGAACACATGTTGGATCTCAGTTACTTTAGTCTAGCCTGCTAGAGCTCAGGCCCATCACCTCTTAACGAAAAACATCTTGTGCGCCTTGTGGTTTGGGGCCCTCCAGGCCAGTCCTTCTCTCTCTGCCTCCAAAATTAATCCCACACGCTTCTAAAGGTGACCCACATCCCTAGGGTTGTGGTGTCTAAAGGTTACGGCAGGAAAATTGATAGCACTGCTGCTGATTCCTGAAAGACCCATAGACAACTGCCCTTGTGGCCTTCCTTCAGCCTGTACAGGAAGGAGGCCCTCCTGCCCCAGAACAGTTCCCCCTCATTAGCTCTCCCATTAGTGTGGCAGATTGCTCAATTAGCAGCTGCTTGAAAATTTGAGTCTCTCTCACTAATGCACAGCCCCTGAGGAAGGACCCAGGCATAGGAGGTTATAAATAAATCCCAGGCAGGCAGCTGGTCTCTCATCGGACAACTTGAGTCCGCTCTTTCTCCTCCTCCAGCCCTTTGGAAAGAAGTCAGTGGACACCAAGAGTAGAAAAAGTTGATTTTGAGATGGACAATTCTCTGCCCAGGGGCCCACAAGCCAATTACTCTCTCAGGTTGACAATGCAAACATAAATTTTGCAAACCTGCATATGACTTCCTTCCCAGACAGAATCTTTTATGAAAAATTGAACATTCAGCCTAAAACTAGATTCCTTCATATTATCAAAATTGTTAATATGGATTAGTTGTTTATGTAAACTTGATAGGCAAACATATCAGAGTCTACAAGGTTAAACGGCATTATTTCCCTATTCACACTGAACTGCCCTGCAAGGTTTGCCTACATTTTATTTGGAAATTATTTTTTCCTAAAGACTACGAGTGGGATTTCATACTGCATTAGATAACTTAATTTTAAATGTGACTTGTTGAACAAGCAGAAAAAAAAACCTGAGTTCCTTCATATTGCTAAGCCATGTTTTTACAGGTCATAATAGTTGTAGTCACAAAACACTAAATGAAATAATCTGTCTTAACCCAGTATTCTGTAGCCCATATGTCACACTGTTAGGAGAGAAATCCACAGAATGTGCTATTTTAAAAGATGTATTTTGAATTTATTATCTTTTTTTAAAATAAACGTTATTAAATAGAAAAAGTTAAAATATACAAATATACAAACTCAAAAGACAAAGATTCATACAGACGAACGTCACAATAATCTCTGTGCTAAAACTAATTAAGTTTTCCTTTAATACATTTGACAGTGAGTTAAATATTTCCTAGATTATATTATGTGGCAGTTATTTCTTGCTTCCTATAGGTTCTCTGTTATTTGTGTTCTATCAAACATAATGTTCTGTTATTAATGTTTGTTGTTGGATTATACTTATTTATTTTTACCGGTGAATTCCTTCTATTAATTGTTTAAAGGACAAGGGAGTCTAAGACTAACATTAACAATTCCTGTTTGGTATTGTATGTATCATAATCTGTTTCATAAATTTGTTTCCCCCCCTTGATTCCCCTTTTCATTTTTTTTTACGTTCAAGCCAATCGTACCACCTATTCCAGATCGAGTAAAATTCCGCCTCCTCCTCTCCATTTAATTTTAATGTGAGTTTTTCCATTTCTGCACATTCACAAATTTTTTGAATAATAAATTGTATTGGTGGTACATTAGGCGATTTCCAAAATTGAGCCAGTGAAATACGTGCCACTGTTAGGATATGGATAATCAAATATTTTACTTTGGAGGGCGGACCTTCCTTAATGATACCCAGAAGATACAATCTAGGTTCCCACTCCAATCCACCCTGGACAATTTCTTCTAACCAAGTTTTAATTCTAATCCAAAAATTTTTGACCACTGGGCATGTCCACCTGAGATGGAAGTAAGTATTGCATTTCCAACTAGTTGGATTGTATGTTGGATATATTTTTGCTAATCTGGAGGGTGATAGATGCCATCTATATATCATTTTATATAAGTTCTCTTTATAAGACACAGATTTAGTTATTGTAAGATTTCTCTGCCAGATTTCTTCCCAGTCTTCTAAGTCTATATTATGGACAAAATTTCTTGCCCATTTCTTGGTCCTTTCACAATTTCCTCAGCTAACTCATATTCCAATAATTCTATAATTTAGATATCATATTTTTATCTGGGCCCAAAATTATCTTATCAAATTTAGTGCTCTTTGATTCTATTCCGAATTCTTTTAAGTCTTTCTAATATCTAATTGCTATTTGGAAATAGGACCAACGATCGATCATTATTTTTTGGTTTTCTAATTCTTGGGTCAATTTGAGCTTTCCTTCTTTGTCTAAAATTTGGTGATATTTGAGCTTTTAACTGATATCCATTGTATTAGGGTAGAACATTGCCTCCATTGTTGACAACCATAACGGAACTTTCATGTAATGGTTTTTCCTAATATCAGACCAGGCTTTTATCAAAGATTTGCATAAAGTATGTCTCTGAAAGTATGAGTGATTTTTACTACTCGGGTTCCACAAGAAGACATGCCACCCTATTTGTAAGTCGTATCCTTCTAATGTTAGAATTCTTTTGAGAATTTTTCAGTTTAATCCAATCCTTTATCCACATTAACATTGCTGCTTTATAATAGGTCTGCCAGGCAAGGAGACCTATGTAAATAAATTTTCTTAATTCTTGGACTTCCGGTTTGGGTCTCTTCAACGACACACCAAAATCCGCGATCGTGCGCAGTTTCGATCTATGCTCGCCGCTGGAGCACCCCAATCCTTTGGATTCAGGGCTGAAGCCACCCCGTAGAGGTGGTGAAGAGGGAGGAGATTGCTAGCCGAGTGGAGGGGAGCTGCATCTCTCCTCCTTGGCGGATCTAAACTCCCTTTCCCGAAGGCGGTTGCAACGGTGGTCAGAAATGGCCACCTCAAAGAAGAACCCGACCGGATAAGATTGTGCAGGTGCAGGAGGAAGACAAAGAGGAAAGCAGGACAGACCAGGCTAAACAACAGAGAACATCTAAGCAAGGTACCCTGAATCTAAAAGTACCTAGAGGGATACTTCTGAAAGAAGATTTTTAAGCAGTGAAGGAGAGAGAAAAGGAGGTTAAAAACCCTTATATTATACCTTATACCTTATATTATACCTTTATATTGACAATTATAAATGGTATGGAAAGAAATTTATATTAATCTATTTTGACACTAATAGGAAACCTTAAGCTGAAATCTAAGTGTCAAAAGGAGAATAAAGATTTTTTTCTTGGTCACGTTAAAGCCCTAAAAAGGAGAAGAGTGGAGGCAAAAGGGTGGGACTTGGAATAATGGAAAAATGGAGTGCCACCTGGAAAAATAAAGAGGATTAACAGTGAAACTTTGAAAAGACTCCCAAGGATACATTGTAACTGAAATCTTATTAAAAGATACAGTAACCCACCGAAAGGAAAAATAAAGGAAAGAAAAAGAAGGAACAGTCTGGGATCATTTGGTGATTTTAAAAAAAAAGTTTTTGGCATTGGTTTTTTTCTTTCTTTTTCTGTTTTTACTTAAAGTCAAACGGGTGGTTGTTCAAAAGTGTTTAAAATGCCATCACTCCTGGAGGAATTGAAGATGAGTCTTAAAAAACAGAAAGAAGATGCAGAAAGGGGAAGAAGATCCTTTGGCTTCGTATTTGAATTTTTTGAAATGGAGATCCTGAACTATGAAAAGCAAAAGGAAAAGCTTCAAGAGCAAGAAGAAGGGCGGGACAAAGAAGAAGTCATTTTCAATGATCAAATAATGCAAAGTCTGGTAATAAGGGGAAAAAGGGGGAAAGGAGTTAAAAGTTTGAAATCAAAGGGAACAGCCAAAAAGAAAAATAGTCTGAAAAAGAAGTATAACAGCAAGGAGAAGCAGAAAAGAAAACTACAGAAGGAAAAATTAGAGAGAGAAGGGTATAAAAACGGGATGAGAAAAAGGGGGAAAAGATAGAGAGGGAAAGAACTTATGAGGGACAAAAACAGGAAATAAAGAAAAGGGGGAAACGTACTAGGATTAAAGGTATTTGCTCAGCTAGAAAACACAGACACGAGGGCGGAGCTGGCGTTGCGGCGATACGGCATGTGATCTTGGAGGTCTGAGATCGCTGCCGATATCTTTGCTCCTGGACGGTCCATTTGGATCTAAACCATCCTGAATAGACAGTGAATGCAAAGAGCACATCCTGTTGATCCCAGGGATACTGCAAAGTCCCTGGTAGATCCAGGAGAAGCTCTTTTTGCCAGCAGCAAAGAGGCAGCCATTAAAGCTGCTGAAGTTGGGACAGCTCCGAAACGAAAGAGAACGGAAAGAGAAAGTGTGCTGGTTTGGTGAGAACTTTTTCTTTATTTTAAGATTTGAAAGGACACCCTAATTGAATTCCAAGAGGACTGCCAAATGGCGATTGAAAAAGAAGGTGCAGTAGGTGGAAAGGTCGAAGCCAAAGAACAACGTGAACCAAGATCTACGAGAGCTGCTAAACCTAACTACAAAATATAACCATGGAAGAGAAAAAACTGATTACAATTAATATAAATGGACTTAACTCAGCTGTTAAAAGAAGGAAAACTTTCCATAAATTACAGAAATTAAAATTTGATATAATCTGCCTACAAGAAGTACATATCAAAAAGCAACATGAACAATTGTTGATACAGCCAAAGTTAGGGAAAATATTTACTTCTTTGACACAATGCAAGAAAAGAGGAGTGGCTTTATACATTAAAGATATTATCCCAGAGAAATTGATCTATACTGATGACGATGGAAGAATATTAATGGTGGAAATAATGGACAATAATATGAAAACACTCCTGATTGCAATCTATGCCCCGAATGACAATCAAGAAGAATTTTATAAAAAATTACACATGAAAATAATTGAACTGGACTATGCTAATATAGTTATGATGGGAGATTTTAATGGAATTGTAGATAACAAACTGGACTATACAGCACAGAAAACAACAAAGCAAAACAGAAAGACTCTCCCTAAATCTTTTTTTAAAATGGTAGATGAAATAAACTTAAAAGATACATGGAGAGAAAGAAATGCTAAAACTAAACAATACACCTTCTACTCAAATAGACATTTATCATGGTCCAGAATAGATATGATATGGATGTCAACAGAATTGATAGCTAATATTCAAGAAATAAATATTGAAACAAGTACTTGGGCAGATCACAATCCAATGACAATTAAATGGAAAGGACAGAGAAGAAGATCTAGATGGACGCTAAATAATACTATATTAAAGGAAAAAGACTTCACACAGTGGACGAAGAAAGAACTGGCTTTCTTCTCTAGAGAAAACAAAAAAGAAGATACATCAATCCAGAACGTATGGGATACAAGGAAGGCATATGCCAGAGGCTTGATAATAGACTACACAAGGAAAAGAAATACCATGAAAAGACTAGCCTCTAAGGCATTAGAGGATGAGTATAAAGGACTTGAAAAAGAGCTACAGAAAATGCCACAGAAAAAGGACATTAAGTTAAAAATGGATATTATCAAACATAAAATGGGTCTAATAGAAAAAGAAGAATTAGCATAGAAAATCAGAGGTGCTAAACAGAACTACTTTGAAAATGCAAACAAAACAGGTAGATGGTTAGCATATAAATTGAGAAAGGAGAAAGAATCAAGGAAAATATTGCAATTAATAGATGACCAAGGCCAAGTTTGCTATGGTAGTAAAGAGAAGAAGGAAATCATACGAGACTATTATGGGAAACTATACACAGAAGAGAATATTGATGAGGAAAGAGTTAAACCGTATTTACAGAATGCTAATTTACCCCAGATACCTAAAGAGATTGAAACAATGTTAGAAAGCAACATAATGATGATGGAGTTAACTGAAGCACTCAAGAAGCAAAACAATGGAAAGGCACCAGGCCCAGATGGACTTCCGGCAGAATTTTATAAAACACTACAAGAATCGTTGAATCTTCCATTGCTAGAAGTTATGAATGAAGTTATGTTAAAGAAGAAGATACCTAAATCATGGTCAGAAGCTTATATTACACTTGTCCCAAAAGAGGAGGCCGATCCATTACAAATCCGGAATTATAGACCAATTTCCTTACTAAACGCAGATTATAAAAATTTTTGCTTCAATATTGGCAGAAAGACTTAAAAAATATTTAAACAATTTTATCCATCCTGATCAAACTGGATTTCTGCCAAAGAGATAAATTAAAGATAATATGAGAGTAATCTTGGATACTTTGGAATACTACGAGGCACACCCTGAAAAACAAATGGCTTTGATATTTCTAGATGCACAGAAGGTATTTGATAATGTGAATTGGCGATTCATGTTATTACAACTGGAACAGATGGGCTTTGCTAAAAAATTTATCCAAGAAATAGAAGCTATATATCATAAGCAAATGGCAAAGGTAATGATAGAGGGAGAACTGACAGACTCTATTGATATAAGAAAAGGAACAAGACAAGGGTGCCCACTATCACTTCTGTTGTTTGTGTTAACCTTGGAAGTGCTAAACAGAAATATTAGAGAAGAAAAGGATATAAAAGGGATGAAAATTAAAAAGGAAGAATTTAAATTGCAAGCATTTGCAGATGATCTGGTTTTCATTTTAGAAGACCCACTAGAAACAGCATCAAAATTGATAGAAAAGATAGAGGCATATGGAAAGGTGGCTGGTTTGAAAATAAATAAAGATAAGACAAAGATCTTGACAGAGAATATGCTATCAAGACAAAAGGAAGAACTGACAGATCTATTGAAAATTCAGGTCACGAGTAAGATTAAGTACTTGGGGATACATTTGACAGCAAGATGCAGTACACTAAAAGAGAATAATTATATCAAACTTAAGCAGCAGATAGTGTTAAATTTGGCGAAATGGGAAAATTTACAGCTGTCATTAATAGGGAGAATATCAACAATCAAGATGAATACATTACCCAGAATTTTATATTTGTTCCAAACAATTCCAATTATGCTTGGAAAAGATTACTTTGAAGATTTAAATAAAATTGTGTTTAAATATATATGGCAAGGTAAGAAAACGAGAATAAAGCTAAAACTTTTGCAAGATGCTAGAATTAGAGGAGGATTTGGTTTGCCTAATTGGGAGTTGTACTACCAAGCTACAAATTTGATGTGGGTTAAGGAATGCATAACATTAAGAAATACTAGATTGTTGACATTAGAAGGACATGATCTGTTGTTGGGGTGGCATGCTTTTCTATGGTATAAAGGAACTAAATCACAAGGGTATTTTAGAAGACATTATATCCGGGAGTCTCTGTGGTTAAACTGGGAGAAGACTAAAAGACAATGTTATTTGAAAATTCCAGTCTGGCTATCGACTATTGAAGCATTTTTTTATCCTATAATATATAAAAAGGAACAAACAGTTAGATATGGTGAAATATTGAATGAAAAGGGTGAACTTAAATCTATACAAAAATTAGAGGAACAAGGTATAAAGATGAATTGGTTTTCATATACACAAATACATTCAAGGTATGACAAAGACTCTAAAACAGAAGGTTTCTATGATAAATCGACTGATTTAGGTAAGATTTTGACAGGTACTGATGAAAAGGTGATTAAAAAATTGTATGGATATTTATTAGAAATTAAACTAGAAGAAGAACAAGTTAAAGAAACTATGATTGCTTGGGGGAAGAATTTTAGATATGGGATTGATTTAGAGAAATGGCAAAAATTGTGGTCTCAAAATTATAAAATGACAATGTCAACAGCATATAAAGAAAATTTGTATAAGATGTTTTACAGGTGGCATTTTCCCCCGACAAGAAGAGCAAGAATGTTCAAGAACAAATCTGTTGGAAATGTCATCAGATACCTGGCTCATATTACCATATGTGGTGGACTTGTGCGGATGCTAAAAAATATTGGACTAAAATCCACACGTGGTTGGAAAAAATGACAAAAAAGCATATAGATTTGAAACCAAAGATATTTTTATTGGGAATTTTACCTGAAATGTATAGTAAAGACTTGAAATACCTGATTGTAAATGTATTAACTAGGATTGTATTTGTTAAAAACTGGAAAAATGAGAAAATACTATCACCGGAGGAAATCATTAAGAAAATATTGGAATGTGCTGAAATGAGTAGATTGACATTTGAAATCAGAGAACAAGATGATAAACAATTTTATAAAATTTGGGATCTATTCTATCAATGGTTAGACAATAAAACATGGTAATGAAATATGTAGTTTCTTAGAAAATAATAAATATATAAAGAGGCATTCTTTTCTTATTATATCTACAAAATGATTGTAGGATAGATTTGAGATAATAATATGAACTGTCATGAAACAATTTAAGTTAAATATGATTATTTCGTAAAACATGAATGAATAAAAGTATAGTCAAATGATTAACAATGATATTAATGTATTTAATACTTGATTGAAAATATGAGAATATATACAATGTAATTGTAATTGGACTATGAAATGGAAGCACAAAACAATTTGTAAACCAACTGGCACACTGTATGTATATATAGGGAAGATGGCTTGATGTTTTTATGTTTTGTTTGTCTATGTTCGTTTTAAAAACCAATAAAAATTAAAAAAACACACAGAGACAATGGTTAAATTAAGTTAAAAGTGAGGATTCTGCAAAGGTACAAAAGATAGTGTTGTGACAGTAGACACTTCAATGGCACCAAAACCCTAGCCACTATAGAAAACCCCAGCCACAGAATTATCAGAGAAGCCATAGAGATGGAAAAAAGACCTGAAAGCATGAATAGAAGAGATGATTCCACCAGACTGTCAATTATTTGGAAGCCTGCACTCACAAACAAAAAAATCTCCACACCACTAGCCAGGCAAACAGCTGGGCACAAACAGATTCCCTCCTGCGTAAAATTGGAAGTGTCTACGCTTAGACACTTCCAATTTTTAGAATTTTTCTTTTTACATTTTCAAGGGGAAGTACCAAGCAGAGTCTGAATGATGAGATTTACATGATATAAAATAGATATTAGAAATGTGAATGTTATAATTTTAGAATGCACAAATTCAATGTTTAATGAGATTTCATATGATAATAACAATAAGATTTAAATGTGTTGCACTTCGATTGGCAATCATAGGGGGAATTTTGCTTCTTAAGAATGTTGGAAGAGAACATATGAAATTGTAAACAAGACAGACGAAAGTATAAGTACAATGAATAAAAAGATATAGAAATTTAAGTAAAAGAAATACAATTGAATAAGAAGAAAATGAGATGACCATAAAAGAAAATTAAGAGGAGTAAAGGAAGAAATAGTGAGAAATTGGAAAAAAAGGAATAAGATATGAAGTTGAATACATAAGATGAATATGCATATGAAATTGTATCTGTATGGAAATGTGATAACCCGGAACCATGTACTCAAATAAGATGTTTTATTTGTTTTGTTAAAACTCAATAAAACTTTATTAAAAAATAAATAATTTTATTTAATTCTTGACTTCTTGCCTGCCCAAATGAATTTCATAGAAATTTTATCCAATTCTTTGAAAAACGATTTATCCAATAATATAGGGATCGTTTGGAATAAATAGAGCAATTTGGGTAGAACATTCATTTTAATTGTGGCAATTCTGCCTAATTAAGAAATTTGCAATTTGCTCCATATCTCCAAATCATTTCCTATTTGTTGTAATAGTTTAACATAATTGTCTTCTTTCAAAGTTATTGTTTTGGGTCTTAACCATATATCTAAATATTTAATCTTATTGACAATTTGTAGTCCCATTATTTCTTCTAGTTCTTTTTGTTTATTATTTGTTATATTTTTAGCTAACATTTTGGTTTTTTCTTTATTGATTTTCAACCCAGCTAGTTTACCAAATTTATCAATTTCTTTTAATAAGGTTGGTCCTGAATCTATTGGATCCTCTATAACAGGGGTGTCAAACTCATTTTCACCGAGGGCCACATCAGCGTTATGGTTGCCCTCAAAGGGCCACATGTAACTGTATGACAGTATAAATGTAACTCCTAAATGTTAATTAACTCTGAATTTATTATTTATTCAAATCACAAATATTACATATGCATTTGCATAAATGAAAAAAAAGGTTGCTAGTACCTCTTTTAATATAACATAAAAAATTTACTTTGTCAAGTTAAGAAACCCACATTACTCCATCAATCAATGATCAATCTATCCAAGTGAATAATAATAGAAAAACATCATCCAACATCAGTTATGATAATAACTTTGTTCAAATCCTTTTTGTCACAGCTAGGAGGGGCAAAATAACAGAATAAGTACAACCAACAATTGTGAGCTGTTAAGAACATATGTGACAGATGTAGCATTTCACAAAAACAAATGGCTGCATATAGCCTTGCAGATTTGTCTGCATAAACATATAAACCTATAAACAGTAAATGCATTACTACACATATAAAGTTATATTTGTAAATATCTCAAAATAACAAAATCAGGGTTGTCTCAATTCACAACTATATTGTCTCAAGTTTTTAGGTGAAGTTCATGAGAAGATGCTGACTGTTCTGGAACACACAAAGTGGATCCCCTCTCCTCCATCATAATCCATTGATCATGTTCTAAAAATAACAAAATGTCAGCACAATCATTAAATTGCACAGTTTAACTATTCTTCTTCTTGATTGAAATACATTTTATTATATATTAATTAGGTTTTTAAAAATGCTTACTTATGCATTTTCTGGCTGGATCTTTGACACCGTTTTTCCGTAGCCAGTGTGTCAATGTCTGGTTTTAGGTCTTGTGCTGAAGCAATTCGTAGAACAGCGTGGAGGTTCTCATCAGTGATACGTGATCTATGCTTGTTTTTGTTTAGATTCATTATTGAAAACATCTGTTCGCACAGATAGGTGCTCCCAAACATAGACAGAACATGGGCTGCATGACGTTGAAGCTGTGGCATTGAACCAGGGGGTATTTTACGGTAAGTCCTGGATCGCAACATCCTTGAACTTTGCTTTCAGGCTACGATTGCTTTGAAGCTCGATTAACTTCATCTGAAGGTGCTGGGGTGCAGTGCAGACGTCGGTGGTGAAAGGATCGGCAAAGATGGCAAAGTCTGAGTGCTGCGCTTTAAAGTCAGAGAAGCGCCGATCAAATTCATTTATTAATCGGCTCACTTTGGTAGCCAACTGAGCACATGAAAAAACACCGGGAAATGAGGCTGAAATGCTTTGACAAACAGGAAAGTGAGCAACATTGTCCTGTTTGACTTGGCACATCCACAGATCAAGTGTACGCTGGAAAGCCGTGATCATGTCGGACATTTACGTAATGACTTGTCTACGTCCCATCTCATGGATTGGCCTGAAAGAATGACTTTACACTATTTGAAAAACACCATTGATCCAGAAGTAAAGAAGACCTGTGAAATTAGGGGAATCCCAGAGACCTTACAATCATGGTATGTTGCACCCCTCAGCTTAGATTGCAGCATCAACCCACACAGGAAATCACTTCCAGCAGCCCTGCCTAAGAGAATTGTGGCTAGGAGATCGCCGATCGGATCAGCCGAACCTGCTCATACCCAACCTACCAGGGTGCTGAAATGTTACCAATGTGGCCAAGCTGGCCATAGAGCAGCAGACTGTCTGGCCCCTGCTTCTGTACCACAAGCTCTGCAGTTGAAGTCTAATCCAGCTGTTAGAGGTTGGAAGAATCAAGAAAGACCTCCGGCCAGGGGTGGGTTCGCCAAACACAGCTGGGAAAGCTCTCTCTGCACAGATGGGAGCAATGGACCACCAGACCGCCACCATTCAGATTGAACCCAGAGCCTGAGCCAGCATCCTTGGCATTCCACCTTCTCCCAGATAACCCCCAGGTACCCGACCAATACAAAGACTTGGCTGAAGCATTCAGAGAAGAAGAGTGTAATGTCTTACCTCCCCATCGAGCCACTGATTGCATCATAGAATTAGAGCCCGGGGCGAAATTACCAAAACCAAAGATGTATTCCATGACGCCTGCTGAAATGACTGAATTAAGGAAATACATCGACAGCAATTTGGAACAAGGTTTTATTGAGTCTGCCAAATCATGACAACTTCCCCCGTGTTGTTCAAGGAGAAGAAAGATGGCGGTTGAGATTGTGTGTTGACTTTAGAGGCGTGAACACCGTATGCGTCAAAAACATGTACCCTCTCCCCCTTATGAAGGACTTATTGAACCACCTGTCGAAGCTAGATCTCAGGGAACTACTGGGTCCACATCAAAGAAGGAGATGAGTGGAAAACTGCTTTTAACTGCCCTCTGGGTAGCTTCCAATTCAAAGTCATGCCTTTCGGACTTCAGGGGGCTCCTGCAGTGTTTATGCAGCTCATCAATGAGGTGCTACACCCACACCTTTACCGGGGGTCCTCGTGTACCAGAATGATATTCTTATCTTCAACGAAACCATTGAAGAACATGTTCAATTGGTCCGACAGGTTCTAGAAAAACTTCTAGTTGCCAAATTATATGTGAAACTCTCAAAATGCGAATTCCACAAAGACTTGTTGGACTACTTAGGCTACCGAATATCCAACCTGGGGATTGAAATGGACCCCAGAAAGGTGAAAGTTGTGCTGGACTGGCAACCCACAGAACCCCCCAAAAACTTCAAAGTTTCTTGGGATTTGCCAACTTCTATAGACAATTTATTCCGTCCTTTGCTGAAGTTGCCCTCCCGTTGATGGAGCTATTAAAAACGGGCCCGTCGCCCATCAAACCGAAGGCAAGTGAACCCCTGGCTTGGATTATGGACTGTCAGAAAGCTTTTAAGGCCTTAAAACGCCTCTTCACAGCTGAGCCCATCCTCCAGCACCCAGATGCAACCAAGCCTTTTATTGTCTAAATGGATGCAAGTGATTTAGCGGTGGCAGCTGTTTTGCTGAAAAAAGACTCTCAAGGCTGACTGATGCCTTGCGTTTATGTGTCCAAAAAGCTGACAGACACAGAGCGAAGGTGGGTGGTCTGGGAGAAAGAAGCATTCGCCGTACAATGGGCTTTGTTGACTTGGAGGCATTTTCTAGAAGGGGCACCAGAGGCCTTTGAGGTATGGACTGATCATAAGAACCTTGAGGCTCTAAAGACCCCTAGGAGATTATCACCCAAACAAGTCCGCTGGGCCCAATATTTCAAGCTATTCAACTTTAACATTAAATATATCCCCGGAGGGAAAAACGTACTGGCGGATGCTCTGCCCAGAAAACCTCAGTTTGACAGCCACCGAGAGAAAATAGTACAAGCCTTAATTTCAGAAGCTCAATCGGCAGGCCAAGTGACTACTCGAGCTCAAGCCAACCACAACCCCAAACACCTGGAAGATAAGCTGACTACAGAATTGAAAACGGCCCTATTGACCAACCCTTAGTTCCTGGACCATCAAACCGAGTTGACAATGAATGATGGACTAGCTTGGAAAGGGACTAAGCTTTATGTACCCACAACCCTAAGACTACTGGTACTAAAGCATAGCCACGACTCCCGGCTGGGAGGCCACTTTGGATTCCTAAAAGCCCTACATTTACTGAGAAGACAGTTCTGGTGGCCAAAAATGAAACCTGATGTCGAGGACTATGTAAAAAGTTGCTCAATTTGTGCCACAATGAAACACAGAACTGGAAAACCCCCTGGCCTCCTGCAACAAGTTGCTGAACCAACCCAACTTTGGGAAGAGATCGCAATGGACTTTATTGTTGAATTACTAAGAGTGAAGGGAATACAATCATTTGGACTATAATTGACTTATTCTCAAAACAAGCCCAATTTATAGCCTGCAAAGGATTTCCATTTGCAAAAAAACTTGCAAAGCTGTTCATGAAACATATCTATAGACTACATGGAGTACCTGGTAGAATAATATCAGACAGAGGGGTACAATTTACCGCAAAATTTTGGAGGGAATTTCTGAAATCCATTGATTTCTCTCAAGGATTATCCTCAGCTTTCCATCCTGCTTGTAACGGAGCAGCGGAGAGGACTAACGCCATGATTGAATACATTAGATGCTATGTAAATTATCAACAAGAAAATAAGGCTGAATTATTACCATTTGAAGAGGTTGCTTACAATAATGCAGTACATAGCAGCACGGGATTAACTCCATTCCAAATCAACACTGGAATGGATTTTGTCCCGATGCCAGAGTTACCTAGACAACCTCCCTCATCCATGTCCCTAACTGAATGGATGAACTCATTAAAGAAAGGATGGGAACATACAAAAAAAGCTTTGACCAAAGCTGCAAAAAATTATAAAAAACAGGTGGATAAACATAGATCCCTTCAACCGCCTTTTAAAGTAGGGGACAAAGTATATTTGTCGACCAAGTATCTTAGGTTGAAACTGCCCAGTAACAAGCTGGGTCCAAAATTCTTGGGTCTGTTCCCAATTTCAAAGATAATCAATCCAGTCACTGTTGAATTAAGTCTTCCTTGAATATTGGGGAAAATTCATCCAGTATTCCATTGTAGTTTACTAAAACCAGCTACTACATCAATGATAAGACCACCACCAATTGCTCCCCCTAAACCGGGGGGAGTACAGGGGGAAACACATTATGAAATTTAAAAAAATCTCAATTCTAGATTACACTGTGGCCGATTGCAATATCTGGTCTTATGGAAACGATACCCTCTCTCGGATGCTACTTGGGTAAAGAGTTGGGATGTTCATGCTGATCAATTGGTTAACCATTTCCATGAGGATTTTCCCCACAAACCGAAGGGTCCTCATGGGGGGGTAGGGGGGGTTAAGGAAAATGTGTTAACCCCTGTATCTGTTTTTCCCCCCTTTCTTTTAGGAGGAGTTTTCAATGGGGGACACCTGTCAGCTTTAAAATTCAGCTGCCACATTTTTTTTAAGAGAGTTGGAGGAGTTGAAAAGTTCAAGGTTATTCTGTATGTCATATTAAGAAATCCCAGTGGCAGTTAATTGGTTCTCGTGATTTATGAAGTGTAGAAGTGGGAGGAGACAAGGTGGATTCTGTGTAGCACGCGAAAATAATTTCACTTGGGAAATTATTTGACATGCCCCATGGGTACGTACAACCGGCCCCGATGCTTGAGTAAGCCCTCCTCCAAAGTCCATGGAGATTCGGGACGAGAAACGGCATCACAATGTACTCAAAATGGCCAAATGCCATCTTCCATTCGTCCCCCTCTCACATCCACACCAGGTTGTAGGCCCCTTGAAGATCGAGCTTGGTGAAGATAGTGGCTTCTCTCAACCTCTCCAACAACTCCGGAATGAGCAGCAAGGGGTAGCGATTCCACACCATGATGGCGTTTAGCCGGCAGTAATCACAGCACAAGCATAAGTCTCCCGTCTTCTTCTTGACAAAGAGGACTGGGGCTGAGAGAGGGGACGACAAAGGCCGGATGAACCCTCAGGCCATGTTTTCGTCCAAAAACCCCCTTAGGGCGGCCAGATCGGGCTCGGACTCGGACCTGGAGTACAAACGTCCCTTTGGCAGCGGTACATTGGGCAGAAGGTCCACTGGGTAATCATAGGGCCAATGCGGGGGTAACCGGTCTGCCTCCTTCTCGCTGAACACATCTGTGAAGTGTGTCAGTTCAGGAGGTATGGAGACAGCAGAGGTAGAGATGTCCTGGCCAGCACAGGTGTGGCGGAAGTGGTTCACGCACTGCAGACTCGGAAAAGAAATGGCGTTCTGTGACCATGCCACCTAAGGATTGTGAATCCTAAGCCAAGCCATGCCAAAGACCAATGGGAAATGGAGGTCCGTGGTGACATAAAAGCAGATCACCTCCTCATGTGCTCCAATGGCTAGGCACAAAGGCTGGGTGGCGAATTTAATAGGTCCTGCAATAAGTTCCCGCCCATCAATAGTCTCGACCCTCATCGGAGGTTCCACCGGAACCAAGGGGACATCAAAATGGGCCGCAAAGTTCAGGTCAATAAAGTTAGTCATGGCCCAAGTCAACCAGCGCAGTGCATGCGCATTCCGACTGGTTAGCCAAAAAAACCTGAGTGTCCAAAATCAGATGCTGAGGGGGCCCAGAGTCAACCTCCACTAATTCAGGTGGGTGTTTGATACGTGCCCAGCCTAGGGTTTCCCCCCAGATCAGGCCTGCCCCGTTTCCCGACTGATCACGCCGAGATTCAGGCACAGGCTTGAGCACCCCACTTCGCTTTAGAGGACAAGAAATAGCAAAATGTCCGCCCCCCCAATACAGGCACAAACCCACTTGGCGTCTCCGCGTTCGCTCCTGGGCCGTCAGGTGAGGTCTGACCGCTCCCAACTCCATTGGCTCCTCAGCTGTTGCCATGACACGTGGGGTGACCCGGGCGCTGTTTGCAGTACAGATGCAGACGGCTGCTCCTGGATGGTACGCTGACGGTTCTTTCGCCATTGGAGACTTGCGTCGATGCGCAAGCATTGCACCATCAGAGCATCGAGGGTCAGGGGCGCTTCCACTCAAACCAACTTGTCCTGCAGCTCATCTGACAGGCCATCCTGGAAGGCGTCCATTAACGCTGCATCATTCCAGTTAGAGTCCAGGCACAAAAGCCAAAATTCAGAAATAAACTCTTTCAGGGGGTGCTTCCCTTGGCAAAGGTCCTTAAGACGCCTGGATGCCATCTGTATTCGTATGGGGTCTTCATACATGTGGCGCAGGTGTTGCCAAAAACCCTGGTAATTAGTTAATAACGGGCTGTTCTTGAGCAACAAAGGCGTGGCCCATCGGGCGGCCGAGCCAGGAAGGAGGCTTATCACAAATCCCACCTGAGCCCGGTCATCTGGGAAATCCTCTGGCCTCATAGCCATAAATAACTGGCACTGTCCCATGAAAACCAGGAACATCTCAGGCTGCCCAGAAAACTTATCTGGCACAGCCACCGGGCATTTCCAACGGGAGGGGGAGGAGGACCTGCATGAGCCTGCAGCAAAGCAAGTTGGGCTGTTAATTGAACCACTTGCTGTTGTAGAATTTGATTTTCATCTTGCAGCTGTTGCTGCTGCTGCTGGTCCATCTTAGGTAGAAGATGGTTTAAGTCAGGTATGGGACAAAAATGTTGTCTTGCCTTCCCTTTTTCTTAAAAGATGAGGGAGTACACACACACACAAGGCAAGCTGGCTCGGACTCCACAGAGTTAATTCTTTGGAACTGATAATATTCTTGGCATTCCACCATGTCCTGCCTGCCAAGTCCAAGTTGGCAGCAATTATAAAATAAAGTTTTACTCACAGAGATAAATAGTTCTTTTACTTCATAAAAATCACAAGGTAGTCCACAAAACAATCATTCATGAAGAAAATCTGAAATAAGGTTAAACTTTGTCCCATACAAAGTTTAAGGAGAAAACACACCCACTTTTATCCCCTGTGGGGTGTGGCTCAATGACTCAGCTCACTCTCTGACCCTCCCACTCCTCCTACGTTGCTGCTCATGTTTCTCCCTACGATGCTGCTTGGGGTCAAGCCAATACTCCTCCTCTTCACTCCCAGTCAGGGGCTGCTCCAACATGCCTTCCTCCTGATTCATCTCAGGCTGTTCCTCTTGGTTGTCTGATGGAACCTGAGGCATTACCAGGGAGGAAGGTCCTGGGGAGGAAGGCATTCCCAGTTCCTTCCCCTCATCTTCCAGGTCCTCTTCCTCTGACAGCATAGGCTCGGGAATCGGGGCCACAACACCTATGGTGTTGTTATAATAAATACTATAATAATTTCATTCCATCACAATCACTGGGAAAAGGGTTAAGTAGGACAAATAATTACCACCTTCCTTTTATCAAAATCAATTAGGGTTATCCAAACACATTACTATATATATATATATATATATATATATATATGGTGTTCGGCTTGGTTCGGGTATTTTCCCACGTCATTGTAGTCTGACTCACAGACGGACACAATACAGAAGCCTGATGATGGCAGATGAGATTCTGCTGAAACGTTGCTACAACTTTAAAAGAACAACTACAATGACGTGGGAAAATACCCGAACCAAGCCGAACACCATACATGTAAGTACCGCGAAAACTTAAGAAAACATATATATATATATATATATATATATTTCAATATATAACTCTTAATTATACCGGCACTTCGATACTTAAAATAAGAGTTGTGAATTATGAGGGTACCAAAGAAAAGGATCTATATAAGAAAAATAGGAAATCTAAGGTAATCAGTTATTAAGTAAATCAGTAAATAGGATTATTTACTGATTTAGTTATCTGATGCAATGTTCCTTCTATATATAATATAACAATAAACTAATTAAATATATACCAACGTTCTTGTAGTTCAAAACAATATTTTTCCAGTTACAAGTTTATAAGTTTCTTCATTCACAATGAAACGTTTTACCAGAGTTTAGATTTCTCAATGGCCGTCTTTAAGAACTGCAGTCACTCTTCTTTCCGTTTAGGTTCTTGTCAGATCGGGTTTTTTTCAGTTCACTTAATTTTAACAAATTTGTTTCAAGCTGTCAAAAGGAAACAGAACCTTCTGAAAATAACTTCTCAGCTCTCACACCACACTCCCATTTTCTGTCGAGATTCCTTTTATTTTCTTATATTCGCTATTAATTTCACTATTGTCCTAGCGTTAGGGGTGGTAAGTTAGAACGATGCTGCTGATTTCCACTCTCTCCCCTTTCACCCTGGGTTTCCTTAGTCCGCTTGATTGTTTTTTTCAAATGATCGTCTATCTCAATTGTGATCCAAATAAATTGTAATCCAAATAAAGCTTCCAACCTAATGCGATCGCCACCCCTTCATCCACTGCCATCTCGCTGCTTCCTGCTGGCTGGTTTGTCGTGTCTCTGGGTCTGGCCACACAGGCTGACTTCTTTCGTCTCAGACTTTGGGCTCTCTTCTTCAACGTTTCGGGATCGCAATCTCCCAAACTCTCTCCAAGAGTTTCTCCTCACCTTGTCAATCCCTCCAGGACCTGACTCCGCCACGAATGGCCATCCAGAAGTGAAAATCCAGGCTCAGGAAATCAGAGCAGATTTCTCCTGAACCGCCACAACACGACATCACTGGGCCCCCTCTTGAATTTATTATCTTTTAATGATCATAAGCAACTTTAGAGGCACACAGTATTTAAAAAGCAGAATGAAATTTATTTGGAGGGAAAATAAATGAACAAGTAAATCAATAGTGCAAATACAGTGTATACAGTGACTAGTGTATACAGCGTATTCCAATGACTAGATATGCTCCAGTACTTCCTTTATGTAAATATAGGTTCTTTGGAATATTTTTGTTATCTTGGTCACCTTAATGTTATTTAGAGATTTACATATGTAAATAGGAGCTTCATTTTAAAATGGCCTGATACTATAAATGTACTAATATGTAGATCAATAGGCATTCTTCAGATTTCTCACTTTTAAAATTTTTATGATTCTTACCCATTGTCTCTGAATAAATCCTGTTTCTTTACATCTTGTTTCAAACCTTTGTAACTTCTCTTCCCCTTTTCCCTTCCTTTCTTCTTCAATCTAGCCTTTTTATCCCTTGTCTCTTGATCTCCACCCTCTTAACCTGTACCTTCTTCTGTATTCCTCTTTTCTGTTGCTTTCTGACATTGTATCAATTTTTTGCCTTATTTTTCCCTTTTTTGGTTGCTTTTTTAAGTCTTAAATTCTCCATTCTCTTTCCCCTCTTTCCCTTTTCTTCCCCAGCTAGAGTTGCTTGTTCATTAAAGATGGCTTCTTCTTCATCCCAATCTTCTTGTTCTTGTAGTTTCTGATAGGTAGAAATCGCCATTTCTAAGAAATGGAAAACAGATCCAGAAGAGCCCTTCCCTTCTTGTTCCTCTTCTTTTAGCTTTTTAAATTCCATTTTCAGTTCATCAACAAGTAATGCCATTGTGAAAAAAAATTTGAACAACCCAAATGTTTTTAGTCTTTCAAATAATAATTTCCAAAAGTCCCAAAGTCACCAAGCAATCCAAATACACACAGACTGTTTCATTTAGCACTTTCTTCTTTTTATACTTTCTCTTCCTGGGGTTACAGTTCAATTGCAAAGTTCCAAAATATATCTTTTAGAAGTCTTGTTACAGTTTAACTTTAGTCTTATAAATTCCAAGCAGCCTCCTCCAGCAAAATCTTAATATTAATTCTTTTCCTCTCCCTGGCCACTTATAGCAAAAAAATTTTTTTTTCCAATGTTCAGAAATCTTTAATGTCCCCTTGGCTTTAATTTTCTGATTTAATTACCTGTTGATGCCAAAACGGGTTTTTCCAATTTCCATCTGCTATCACCATAAGGAAGGAGAGTGAGAAAAAACAAACTTTCCCTTTTAACTTTCATTTGCCGCTTTTTCCGATCTTCTTTGGGAGCAATGTATCTTTAATGAATTTTAAATTCCAGGGTATTTAAATGTTACTTATTATCCTGGTCAGCCAAAAACTTTCACTTCTCAAGCTTCCTCCTGCACATTCTTATCCGGATGAAAGCTTCTTTGTGGAGGCCATTGCTCACCGTTGGTACTCTCACCAACGTACTCACAGCCAATGGATTCAAAAACAAAATCAGCAAGATCCTCCAAAAACACAACATTAAAACAGCATTCTGCACAAACAGAAAAATATCCACCATCCTAAGAAACCCTAAAGACAAAATCGAGTTAGAAAACCAAGGAGTATACGAAATCCCTTGCACCGCCTGCCCCACCACATACATTGGACAAACTAACAGAAGAATAAGTGCACACGTTGAAGAACATAAGAACTCAATCAAAAAAGAAGAACCGACCTCTTCCCTGGTCCAACACCTCAAAGCCACAGGACATGAGATTGACTTTAAAAATACCAGAACTATCGCCAAAACCGAACACTTCAACAACAGAATAATCAGAGAAGCCATAGAGATAGAAAAACGCCCACACAGCATGAATAAAAGAGATGACACCTCCCGCTTACCAGCCATTTGGAAACCCGCCCTCATGAACAGACGAGTACCTAACATGATGAATGACACCAGACCCACACCCACGAGGGCCACACAAGATGCCACCACCACACTTCCACGTAAAAAGCAGACTCACACCCACACAGAAGATGAGACACGACCACAGACCAGAAGCCGCACTGCAGCTGCATCACTACCCACTTCAAACCCCTCTGAGCCATACATGAAGCAAACTGACCCCCACCATGAAGATGCAGCACGACCACGAACTCGAAGCCAAACAGCAAGATCACAGCTCACCAGCTCAAATCCCCCAGTAACTAAGACCAACCTGAGCACAACCAAGCCCCCACCTGAACAGAACACACCTCCAGCCAATCAGAACATGGCCAACCCCCAACCAATCAGAACACAGCCAAACCCCCAACCAATGAGAACACACCCCACCCAATCAGAACACAGCCAAGCCCCCACCCAATCAAGTCACACCCCACTAGCAGTTAAAAGGAAGAAGCAGCTGCAAGCTCACATCACTCTGAGAAGCACAGAGCTGAAGACAGAAGCCTGAAGATGATGAATGAGACTTCATCGAAACGTTGCCTAGATACTTCCAATCTTACGCGGGAGAAAACCCGAATAACCAAAGATATATATATATATATATATATATATATATATATATATATATATATATATATATATATATATATATATATACATACATATACATATACATAATATAATATAATATATATTATATATATATAATATAATTAAAAAGAGATTCTGCAAAAGTACATAAGACTGTATTGTTGTATTTGTATTTGAAATGTTAGAAAATTGGAACACTATATGATTATATGGGATAAAATATTAAAAGGAATGTGTAAAATGCTTAAGATTTAACAATAGAGTTTAATTTGCTATGGATTATTGTTTTAATTATATTATAAACTTATTATTCTTTCTTATTTTAAAATATAGTACGTAGCTTTAGAATGTACTAAGCAGAATCAGAATGAAAATTATATATTATTTTAAGTGTTAAATTTAGGGGAAAGATATAAAGGCGTCATACTTCAATCAGTGATTACAGGAGAAATTTTGTGTTAATGAGAAAAGATAATAGATAATTGAAATAGAACAGACAAAAGATATAAGTATAATGATTTAAATTGAGATGAAATAAATAAAACAGAATTAAGAGAGTGAAAAGAAGGGAGAAGCTATATAGAAAATGTAGAATGGTAAATAAGATATGAAATGGTATATAAAGTGAGCATGAATTTGATTTATGTCTGTGCAAAAAGATGTAACCCGGACTTAGCCGCTTTCCAAAAAGAAGTTTTATGTTTTCATGCTTTGTGTTTTGTTTGTGTATGTTTGTTTATTGAAAGTTAATAAAAAATTTATTAAAAAAATATGATTCTTGGCTTTTCAGTTCTGAAAATGTGAATTTGATATAGATTTACCTTTACAAAAAAGAAACCATGCAAAATTCATACAGAGATGGGGGAAGTGAAGGGAGGGAGAGAGGAAAGGAGAAAAAGAAGATTTGAAACTTTGAGAAATTAATCAGCAACTGCAGGCAGGGAAATGTTCCCTTCTCTCAGGCAAGGAACTACTGGTCAATGGGGGCCACGGGAAGCTTGATTAATGTGCAATTAATGTGAAAAGCTTTTTTTCCAAGCCAGCAGAAAGTCACACTCATGTTAGAAGAAGTGAGGGATCATTGAAACAAGCATTGTGTGTTGTTAAAATTCTAAAGAGTTGAAATGTAGCCTCAAATATTGAACTATCCTAGAAGGAATTAACTGCCATAACCCCTTGGTTCCCCTCCAGTTGCTTCCTTGCCCTACAGCAGAAAAAGAAAGATGATAATATTGTAACTGGACTTGTCTCTGCAGACTTTAGGGTACTCCTAGAGTTTTATACTGGAATGTAAAGCAAGTTAGAACATGCTTGGTCCCGATACTCTTCTTTTTTCCTCCAATATTTTCAATGCCCTGCAGAAATCATTAAATCAAAACTTCACATTGAGAAATCCAGCAGTACAACCTTAACTTCCCAGGAAACAGTACCATTCAGGAGGTGAACTCTGTCTCACAGCTGAAGAATAATATCGCTCATCATGGATAATGGTTACCAGGAAGAAGCTTGAAAGAAAACCCTGGGATTTTCTGAAGCAATTGAAGAAAGAATCAAGCACTCCTGAGAAGCTATATTGTATCTTGCCAACACCTGCTGAACTTAAATGTTTTATTTCTTCTAATAGTTTAGGAATATTTAACAGAAGGAAAAAGGGACCCACCTGTACTCCTTTATCTTCAAGGCCACTCTGCCATTAAACGATAGCTATACAATAGAGTCATTATTTGTTCTGCAATAGCCAAATTCTCCACTAACCTGGAATGGGGGAGCAGTTGAAGCCCTGGACAGATTGCGCCTATGTGTCCTCACCTGGCCAAGAGCCCCAACCACCTCCATAGTTCATGGAGAACCTGAGGATGGTGAAAAGGATCAAAATGCAGCCAGAGCACCACTGGAAGAAAATAAAGAATGAATCTGACCAAACACAGGTTAAAGCAGTGATTAAGGCCATCTTGTGCTAGTAGGAGCAGTAAAATATCAGTATTTCTCCACAATTATTACAACTGCAGGATGTCGCTTAATGGCCCTGTTCAAAATCACCTGGTCCCTCTTTGGGAAGGATGATTCAGCAATCATATTCAGGGCCACACAGAAGAACTTGTGACAGATAACATCTGACAGATAAAATCGCTCAGATTCGCTCTTGGTTGATGCAATTAATCAGAGATGCCCAGAGAATAAATTTACCCTATTATCTGGGAGCAGTTTTGGCCCTGTTGGACCTGAGCAAGTAGACAGGGTCCTTGGCTTTTCAGACAACCACTTGCTTATTGAAACCTTGTCCTCCCTGATTATTGAAAGCTTTCAAGACAATGACTTCTGGGTAGGTGCAAGCAGTGATTAAGGCTTCATTGTAGGAGGGGTGTTCCTAACACATTTTAAGGAGACTTGTGGTCTCCATCTCCTTAAGAAGCCATCATTAGACCCCACAATTTTCATCCAGTTTTCCAAAGAAAACGTGGTGGCAAAAGTAGTTGTGTTGCAGCTTCAGAATATCCTGTGTAATGCTACCCCTGCAAGGATTTCTGGAGTCCGGGTTCTCCTGGCCCTCTTGGTTTAGCTGCTGGTCCACACTGGTTCCTCACTCAGGCACTTCTACTTTTCTCTCTCTCTCTCTCTCTCTCTCTCTCTCTCTCTCTCTCTCTCCCTCCCTCCCTCTCTCTCTCTCTCTCTCACTCTCACTGCCTGCTAGGCTCTCCTTCCTCTGCTTGCTTCCCTTTTTTCAAACTCTTTTCTCCCTCAGGCTCGTCCCACAGAAGCCTCTCCTATCCTATCCCCTTCTCTCCCTCACAGTTCCTTCCCTTTAGAACATCTTGTCACAAGAGGTAAGATCTGCCCCTCCCCCTTTAGCCTTCAGGAAAGTCCTTAAATGAAGTCCTGAAGAAGCTGCTGACTAGAAGTGTTTGCTACATTAAAAGAGAAGCCACCCCACTATCCTGCAAACTATTGTTATTTTGGTTTTTTTATTTTTGCAATTTTAATCCAGTTTATATTTATAATTGTTATTATATTTATAATTGTTATATGTTGTTTTATCTTGATGTAAGCCTATCAACCACCTGAACCACAAGATGGGTGGCCCCTAAATTTGCTAAATAAATATTTTAAAAATGCAAGAGTGTATGTTCCTGGAGTGAGTGAGTTTTATGCCATATGTTGTATAATAGGTGTCTCCAACCTTAATTTTACGACTTGTGGACTTCAACTCCCAGCATAGCTGGCTGAGGAATTCTTGGAGATCCCTGTTGTAGAGGACACTCGCCTATTTGAAAAATTAGCCTCAGTCTGATTTAAATACTGCATAAAAGGCTATAGAAACAGAAAACAGACACCTTGAATTTGTCCATCAACAATGAGCTGCTGGACAGCAGACTTAGCCAACAGGCACACATGTCATTACAGTGCACCTTTTTCCACTATGCTGATTTGTAGTGACATTCCATTTAATTCATGGTTAATTTAAATTATCATTGAATTTCATGTCTGAATCTGTGATGGGTTAACACCTGCATGTCTGTGCTTTTCTGCCTTGGTGATATGCTCCCACATCTTTCACCAACGGATAGCTTATCACACTGGAGAGTTGTCTGCTTGATTAATCCAAGGTTTGTATTAATTTGAGTTGCTACAGAAGGAAAATGAATAACTATGAGCCCCTGATGTAACAAAATGCGTAGTCATATATTTCTTACAATACACTAATACATTTTGGATCACTGGTACAAAAGAACATTACTTGATTGTTTCAATCATACTGAACCATAAATTAATTAATTATTATTTTATCTATGCACTGTGCTTGATTATTCTGTAACATGAAACAAAAAATTTCAAGCAATTTGAATTGCTGCAGAAAAACAAGCTCACAACGGCTATTCAGGTGGTCTCATAGAGCATCCACAATTTAGATCAACAACTCAGTTGTTAAGCAAGGTGATTGTTAAGTGAAACTGCAGCTTTGCTTATGACCTTATTTCAGCTTTCCTTTGCTTTACAAACCTGCAGAAGTTTTGGTCTTAAAGTTACTTTTTCTTCACTGAATGGTTCCTAAACAAGGCAGTCACTAAACAGACTCCCTGGGCACCCATTTATCTTCTATAGATTAAGAATTCCTTTTGAATACTCTACAAATCACTATCCTCATTTTAATGATTTGACTTTCATATTTCTGAAAGTCCAGCCCATCTTTGATTCAAACAGTTAAACACTTTTTTTCTTAATAAGTTTGATAATTGGAATTTAACATTTGGAGTCTGATTTTAACAGAGACATTAATGAAGAGACATTGGAGTATGCAAAGCTCCCATACATTTGGATCAGATACACTGGAACAAAACTCACATGGAAACGTTATGCCAAATGCATCCCAGAGTACATGTATTTGTTAAGATGGAGCTCCACAAGTCTGGCTATAATAAAACTTCAAAGCCGCCCCGCCCCCCCCCGCCCCCCCCCCCTTGATGCTTAGTTACTAGCCTGCCTATTTCCCCTTCCCCCTCCCATCTTCGTTTCATCCCTCATTCATTATTTCTGACTCTTAGGGTTGACATTTACCCTAATCAACTGCTGGAAAGGGAACAGAGTTCTTGCCTTTGGCTGCTGGTCTTGCTTTCACAAGAAGGTTAAGGGCATGAACTCCAGAGTCTTCTAGAGAAGAACTGAAATCATATCCTTGGAGCACAATTTGGAGCACCCAAAGGAGATGGACAAAGGGAATAAGGCACAAGCTCTCCTGACCCTCTTGGAACTATGTAGCTGAGTTTACAAATGCCAGTTTTGAAGGCAAAATCATGACATGAAGACCATCTTTTTGATACAAAGTTGATTCAGAAATTGACCTTGGACTAACCGTCTTCTTTGTTCTGCATTATCTTCTAGAGATCTATCTGAACATCTGGGTAATGATATTATTCAATGAGTAAAAACATTAAGAGCTACAGAGCAAAGTGCATGGAAGAACTAATATTAATCATAAGAAGATAACATGCTCTTTGCAGACACAATTCAAAGACCTATTTAGTCCAACATTTTGATTCAAACTAGATGTGCATGCCTGTGTCTGTGTGTAGACTCATATTCATACATAAAATAATACGATATAAAGGGGAAAAGCCAGAAAATTAAAACATGGATAACAAGCTGCTTTGCCAGAATGCAATATTCAGATTCATTACTCTAAATATTATAAGAGGAATTAAAATTGGTTTAATATATTCTTTTTAAGTTTTTAAACATAAAACACAAGCTTTAAAATATAACTTCAGAAGCAGCAATAGTATTAGGGGAAAAATAATAATGGAAATGAATAATGTAGACATGCTGCGTTTATTTACATACATACATACCCCAAAGAAAAAAGAAATAAAATGAATTTTGCACCACTTTTTAAAGTAGGATTATTCTGCACTATAAGCTTTTTTTAGTGATAAAGAACTTGTATTCATTGCTTAACAAAGTATAAAGTAAAAAAATGCAATAAGACATGTTAAAACATGAATCAACTTTGGACTTCAATATTTGTTAAATCTTGAAACCCATCCATTCCATCCAATATTTTGCTGCGCTTTCTCATCATGGTTGGAAGGTTTTCCTGGAAGGGATGAGTGAAGAATAGCAGGAACGTATACCAAAAATATATAATTCTAGCCATACTCCTTCAGGCATGAAAGTCCCAGAACTTCTCATTGTTCTCATGAAAAACCTATGTACATGTTAGCAAGCCTCAGTCCAGATATAAGATTGTGAAACAGAATGATTCAAGTAGACAAAGGAGTAAGAGAAGGTGGCATATCTTCCCTTATTTATTAACTAATATATTGAATATATATTGAAAGAAGCTGGTTCGGAAGAATATGAGCATGGTTTTAAAACTGAAGGGAAAAACATAAATGATGCTTGTGACATCATGGTAGCTGAAAATGCAATGTGGAATGATCTCCAAGTTCTGGTAATGAAAGTCAGGGATTATGGTGAAAAAGTGGAAGTAAAATTATTATAGGTCTTTCAGGATTTTTTAAGCAGGAAAAAAAATCAATTAATTTGATTATTCAGTTAAAGCTTAAATTTCACTATTCAACTTGAACTAAACAGGGCTATTTATTATTAAGAGACAGAAACATGGATACTAGAAATTGTAATTGACAGTCATTGTAATTGTAACTAAATATCCAATTTTATGCTTCATGAATTGACAATTCTTGATTAATATGTTGGTCCATGCCTCTTTTTGGGCAGCTCCCTGGAATTTTTGAGCCATCACCACCAAGGACAACCTAATGACAAAATGCCAGAACTAAACCTTTATTATTCTAGCTTTAGACATTGACTTAGAGTTTGAAGACAGCAAGAATACATGCCATCCAACTGGCCCATTCATAATAATCTAAGAAAAATATTTAATGACAGGTTTAATGATATTTAATGATATTTAATGATAGTTCAACTGATTGCTCTTTTACTGCTGGATATTTTTCTGGTCACATAAAGCAGAACACTGGGAAGGGTAGAGTATCAGAGAATGGATATATGCTAGTGCCCCAAGTTAGGGAGAAAAGTGCAAAAGTTCATACCATTGGTGTGTGTGGGGGTATCTGCACACACAATGTAAACTGATTCTAACATAAACTGATCTATATACAAATAACTCCTTCATGTCACAAAGAATCCCATTTAGGGCAAGAATGAGAAACTGATGATGTGTATGATAAACAAAATGAACAGATAGATGGTGGGCAAATTAAAGGGTTTTTTTGTATTACAATGTGTGTAATTTAAAAGTTTGTGTGTGAGAGACAGTCAGGGGGGATGGTTACAGTGTGTGATTTAATAGTTTTTGTGTGAGAGACAGTCAGAGAGAGAGGGGATGGGTGGATGAATGGGTGTGTGGAAGGATGGATGTGATACAGTTTGCTGTAATACTTCTATGGGTGGCTAGATATTGTGAGAATGAATAAGGAGAAAGACTGGATTGACTCCATTTTTGGTTTTGCACTATCATCAGATTTCATTCCACCTGTTATCAGAAAGGAAACAAAGCCACTTTTGCCAAGGAGTACCCATCACCAAGACACTTTTTCCATTTAAATAGACTAATTTAACATGTTTTCAAGATATTAAGAACAAAGCCACATATCACTTTGATATTTGTAGGGACAACAGACGAGTCATTTTCCAATTTCTCATTGGCCTGCCTGTAGTCTTATTCACTCATCTGTAGACTAATATGAAGTATCACATTGAAAGCTGCTGATGGAGTAGAAAAGAAAACAAATACCTGATGGACAGCTACCATCAGCACTTTCTAAGCAGATGCCATCTGCATGATCAGGGAGATCTTGGAATGTTTAACATAGTTCGTTGCCAATTGCTGAAGAAGATGTAGAAGTCAGAACCTGCCCAAAATGCTGAAGGAACCAACTGTAATTAGTAAAGTAGTATCATGACAAATACTGCAGAGAATGGGGCTGGCTACTGCCATATTCTGAGAAATATTTATTTAAAAATATTTAAATAGGCAAATTGAAAAGTGAAAACATTCAGGGAGGGACAAACAAGAAAATAAAGGTTTAATATATAAACCACAGTGTTAAATAGAAAAATCACTTATATGAAGAGGGAGGGAGGGAGGGAGGAAAGAAGGGAGGAAAGAAGGAAGAGAGAAAGGAAGGAAGGAAAGAAAAGAAAAAAGAAAAGGACACAAACATATTTACAAGAAATAACAAGTGTTTTATTTGGCTAACCATCCAGATTTCACTAATTCAAAATCTGGACAGTGTTTCCAAATCTAAGTAAACCAATTCTTTGGAGCACAAAGCTGAAGGACACATTGCCATCAAACAATTTAGAGAAATTCAGATTAATGAATTTGAAATTCAGAGCTGCAGAGGCCATGCCACCTTCCACGGTTGCAGGTCAGAGTCTCCTGTTGCTATCATTTGAGCAGGCAGAATTACTGACTTGCTATTTGCACATTCAATCAAGAAAATATTCCAATGCATACTGACCTACATATAAATAGCTCAAAAAGAAACACATTTGGGGCAGGTCTGCATTGTCCATCTCCTGTGTTGTTCTTGGCTGTTTCTGAAGCCAACTTAACAAATTCAACCAGTTTAGCCACAGTGCTGGATTGATGCTCAAACTGGACTATAAATTTTCATTGGAAGTTCCCTTTCTTCTTATCTTTCTCATCTCTTTGGTAAAGACAAGGCTAGCTAGCTGGCCCTTGTATGTGTGGGTCCACCAGTGCCAGCCTTTTCCTTTTAATGATTATTCCTTCCTCCCTAGTCCATTCTTTTTCCTTGCTTTCTTGTAAGCTTAGACATGTGGATGCCTTCGCATCCACTTCCCATATTCGCTCTATTGACATTAACACACACTTTCTTTTGCTTTATTCCTCTTGCACCATCCTTGCTCTGATATTACAATGATCAAAACAAATAGCACTAATGATTTTGCCTAGTTTGGGAGTTGAAACATCTTCCAAAAAACAATTAAGCTCAGAGAGTACCAAGGACCCCTCATTTAAACCATGAGCTAAAATATTCTCCTTTATTGATCAAAATACAGATAATGGGATATATCTTCATTCCTATATACCACTGTAGGTTCGTAGAAAACTATAAGAGAATTCCCTCCCAAAATGGCTGCTGAACGGTAGGGTTTTTTTCTTTTTCCTGCTACAATTTGCCAACTTTGCTGCCAAAGATGGTTCTCCAGCAGTGCTGCTCCCTGAATTTGAATGGGAGCATTTAGGAATGACCCAAGATGGCTTTCAGATGGCCGCTGAACCACCTGGGAAGGGGAGTTTTGAAGATTCCAGTGGAAATGATCAGAGTCACTGGTCATCCATCTTCCTCTCAACAGTTTGTTTTCTTAAGCCTAGGTTTAACTTCACATTTTAATTTGTTTTGTTTCACTTTGCTTTTCCTCGTTAAAAGTTAACTGGCTGAATGCTGATTTATTTGAATCCCTGCTGGACTTAATCTGTTCTTTTTATTTTCTTTTTTCCTTTGGTTTATGTTGTTATTTTGAATAACTTTTGCTTTTCTGTATGGATACATGACATGTTTTTGGATAACGAACATTCTTTTATAGAATTTATATCTATATTGAATTTAAATCTATATTGGATGGGTTTTTGCATTTTATTAATTTGCAAAAATATTTGGAGCTTATTTTTTAAATGTTCTCTTAACTTTGGATCTAAATAACGATAAAATATATTTCCTTTTTCTTTATTTCTTCACTTTGCTTCAGGCTCTTTGTTCCTTGTATTCTCTTATTTATCACTGTTAAGTTACACAGAGCAACAATGATTCAGATTATAAACATAAGCGCACCAATGTGCCTACCGTCCCTGTCCTATTGTTTCTTTTATATATTTTTCTTATATTTATCTATGTATTCATAGCTATGTTTTTACTTATACCTATTATCATGTAAGCAATTGACAGATAAAATAATAATAATAATAATAAATAATAAAGTAAATGTGGCAGATATATGAAAAAATATATGAAAAATGGCAGATATATGAAAAACCAATTGGTAACATACAATCTTTAATTGAAAGCTTTTTAAAAAAAAGTTTGATGAAATGATAATAGGTGTAGAAAATATTCAGATGCATGTAGCTCTGGATAAATTAGATTCATAAAAGGAATTTGAAAGGAACAGATCTGTTGGAAAAAAATATGAAAGTTTTAGAACTGAGTTGATTGCATATGCCACCCTGAAGTTCAAGCCTGCATTCTTTTACAACAGCGGCAACCTGACTGAGTGGAAAAGTGAAAATTTGGTTTTCTCTGGGAGGATTGTAGAACATTGGGAAATGGGTTTATCACACTTAACTGGAAAACAATTTCATCTAGGCATTTTGCCTAATCTTGCCTTTTTATTATTATTGTTATTCTTGTGAATTATTTTGTCATTAATATAGTACAGTATATAGATAACAGGTTTACAACTAGATTCAGTAGTTTAAAAATTTTGAGAGCTTGTTTTCCAATGGGTAGGAAACTAATATTGTAGTAATGTATTAATCAGTATTCAATTAGAGAGGATAATGTTTACACGTGTTAATTTTTTTCTTTTTTAATGCATTTTTAATGTTTTTGGTTTGTGTTTTTCTTCATTTAAAAAAAATAGATTTGTCTATTTTAACTTCTTTGAATAAAATAAAAATAGATTAAAAAAGGAAACTGTAGAAAAGAAGAACTGATGATTCAGATCTATAGAAGCAAATTCGTTCCATTGTGCCTATGTTGCAGATTATTATCTTATTTAAAAATGTGAGTGTTGCCATAATTGATGGAGAAAAAAGTGATAATGAGGAGACCTTACTAGATTCTAAGCTTTAAGACCATCATCAGGTCAACAAGAATATGTTTTTAAAGAGCAATATGGATTAATTGAAAGCCTAACAGGCTGGCAGCTGAGGATAAAAAACCAGTGATCGTCCCCTTGGGGGGATATGTTTTACCAGGTACTATAGCCAAATAAAGTTGGGATGTTGCTAGATTGCCATGAAGTGCAAGAGACCAACTATTTGACAACTCATGAACTGGTAAGAAGAGATCAAAGCATTACCGAGAATGCATTTGCTGGAAAGAGGCGGAGAACAATATTCAAGAAATAGTGGGTGTCTTATATTAGGAATTGAACAAACAGGAAGTGTGAATTGGCCTTAATGAGAATAATATCATAGTGGATAAGTTTTATTTCAATATATCAGTGACATTCAGGATTCAGATTTAGATTATATCTCCACCAGAAACTTAAAATATCTTCATAGCATTACACGAACATTGCTGAAGTAATACAAAGACTGCCCTCATCACTACTATTATTCTGGCACAAGAGTGGTGGACAGGGATGGGATTCAAATTTCTTAACAACCAGTTCTGTGGGTGTGGCATAATTTGTGGGTGTGGCTTGGTGGTCACATGACCGGCTGGGCATGGCTTGTATGTAAATATTGTAAATATTTATGTAAATATTGAATTTTTTTATAAAAAAGAGCAACTTTTACCCAAAATCAGGCAAAACAGGCAAGCAGATGGAGTTGCTTGCAGAATCACAGATTCATTAAGAGATCTATCTTTCTGCAATCTGCTGCCTATGTCTGTCACATAAAATTTGCTTGAAAGCAAACTCACAAAATTAACTCACAACACACCATGTATGTAAATATTGATTTTTTTTAATTAAAAATAGAATTACTGTTACCCAAAATCAGGCAAAACAGGCAGGCAGATTGAGTTGCTCACAAAATCAGATTCACTCAAAGATCTACCTTTCTGCAATCTGCTACCTGAGTCTGCACTGAAAAATAGAAGCTTCAGTCCTAAGGAAGGTTCAGTTCTGCTTTTTGATTAGCTAGAAAGCAAGAAATCCAACAATTTCCTGCTTTCTAGCTAATCTAAATTGCCCAGCACAGCTGATAGTCAGAATAGCTGATGGTTGTGGGGGGAAAAAAAGGAAAAATAACAAGGCACAACGCAGGCAAGTTGGATGGTGCACATGCCAGGTAAGGAGTGAGTGGATGGGAAAGGGGAGGGGCCAGCCAGTGGCATGATTTGCCGGTTCTCCAAACTGTGCAGAATTGTAACAACTGGTTCTATAGAACCAATCCGACCAGGTAGAATCCCACCCCTGGTGGTGAAATGTTATAATTGCTACTTGAGAAAATGGCCAGTATTATTGGTATTTAATTTCCATTAAAATTAAGAATATCATTATTTATTGATCTCATTAAGTGGGTTAAAGTGGGTTAAACTAAACGAGACCCAAACATAACTGATATTAGCAATGGGTGAATCATTCTCATTTTATTTTTCAATGTATGTAAAATTCAGCTGTTAAAATTTTTATTTTTATTTATTTTGATTTGTCAATCGCTTACAAGATAATAGGTATAAGTATATACATAGGTATGAATACATGAAATGGGTACATATAAGAAAAATAAAAGAAACAATAGGACAGGGACGGTAGGCATGTTGGTGCGCTTATGCACACCCCCTACAGATCTCTTAGGAAAGGGGTGAGGTCAATAGTAGACAGTCTAAGGTTAAAGTTTTTGGGGTTTGGGGAAGAAACCACAGAGTCAGGTAGAGTATTCCAGACATTGACCACTCTGTTGCGGAAGTCGTATTTCCTGCAATCAAGTTTGGTGCGGTTAACCTTGAGTTTGTATCTATTGTGTGCTCTTGTGTTGTTATGATTGAAGCTGAAGTATTCATTGACAGGTAAGTCATTGCAATGTATGATTTTATATACCATACTTAGATCAGATCGAAGATGGTGTAATTCAACATTTTCTAGGTCTAGAATTTCAGGTCTGGTGGCATAAGGTATTCTACAACGAGTAGAGGAGTGGAGAACTCTTCTTGTGAAATATTTCTGGACTTCCTCAACTGTGCTAATATCAGATACTTAATGTGGGTTCCAGACTGATGAGCTGTATTCGAGTATTGGTCTAGCAAATGTTTTGTATGCTCTAGTTACTAGTGTGATATTACCAGAGAAAAAGCTACGTAGGATTAGGTTAACAACTCTTAATGCCTTTTTGGCTATGTAGTTACAGTGGGCTCTAGCACTTAGATCATTAGAGATGAGTATTCCAAGGTCCTTTACAGAGCTTGGATCATCAACAAGGTCTTGACTATTCAGCTTGTATTTTATTTTCTGGTTTTTTTTGCCAATATGTAAGACAGAGCATTTATTTGTTGAGATTTGAAGTTGCCATTTGTTTGACCATTCTGATACATAGTCAAGATCTTTTTGAAGGATAGCAGTATTGTCTGTGGTATTGAACATCTTTACATCATCTGCGAAGAGAATGCAGTTGCTCTTAATATGATCACAGAGGTCATTTATGTAGAGTATGAAGAGAGTTGGTCCTAGAACACTGCCTTGGGGGACACCACTATTGACAGGTACAGAATTTGATAGGACACTCCCAATTTTGACCATTTGTTGTCTGTTTGACAGGAATGCTTCTATCCAGTTATGCAGTTGTCCAGAGATACCGTAAGATTTTAGTTTTAGGAGTAGTTTGTTGTGTACCACTGAATCAAAGGCTTTACAGAAGTCTATGTAGACTTCTGTATCTATTGTTTTGCCCTGATTGAGTTGTGTAGTCCATATATTTTTTCAGTGTAAGAGTTACAGATTACTGGATAGTTTTGTTCTGAAACCAAATTGTTTATTAGAAAGTAGGTTGTTTGTCTCTAAGTGGAAGATAATGGATTGGTTAATTATTGATTCCATGACTTTACAGGTGACGCAGCATAAGGAGATTGATCTGTAATTTTCAACTAAGCTGGGGTCTCCCTTTTTGAAGATGGGGGTGACCGTGGCTTGTGACCATAGGTTAGGCAAGGAGCTGGTCCTGAAAGATTTTTCAAAGATTATGCTTAGAGGTTCAGCTATGGCAGTGGGTAGCTTTTTTAAGAAGTAGGCACATATTCCGTCTGGTCCAATAGATAGAGATGGTTTTAGATTGCGTAGTGCTTTTTCAACATTGTCTTCTGTAAAATCGATATGTATTAGATCATTGTAGTTTTCTGTGGTTCGGCTAGGAAATACTGGGCATGATCCATTGCTGTTTACAAATACTGAGCCAAAGAATGTGTTAAAGATGTTGGCTTTAATGGTGTCGTCGTTGCAGTCTTTACCATTAGGTCCTATCAGGGATGGGATGGACCTTGAGAGTCTTTTAGTTTGTTGTTTACAAAATTGTAAAAAGCGTGGGTGGAATTGGTGTGTAGGTTTTTCTCTTGTTTAATGTGATAATTGGTGCATTCAGTCTTTATCTAGTGGCATAAATTTTTGTATTGGCTTTTGAAGTTGGCAACGTGACCAGATTTGTTTTTCTGCCAGAGTGATTTCTTTTTGGACTGAAGTTTCCTTATTGTTATGGGTAATCTTTTTTTTGGGGGGGGGGGGAGTTGTTATTGGTACATATAGTTTGATGACTCTTTTGACTTCAAGTAAACATATGTTGTAATGGTCTTCAACAGTATTGCATCCAGTGAATAGAGATTGCCAATCAAGGGATGAGAGATCGTTGTCTATAAGATCATAATTGCCTTTTTTGAAGTTATAATTGGGGATTACATCATTGTGATGATTTTTGTGTGGGCGTATGTTGAAACAAAAGTCAATAATATTGTAGTCACTGTTGGAAAAGGGTTCTTTAGTTTGTATTCTGTAAATTAAGTTCAAACTATTGCAGAAGATGAGATCGAGGCAGTTGTTAAATCTAGTATTGTTGGTTACTAGTTGTTCCAGTCCCAGATTTGTAACAGCATTGTAGAAGGTTGCATGTATGGGTTCAGTTGTACATGTGTGTATAAATCAAATATACTTAGCTTTACTTCTGGCATTATTGTACCCATGGCATTATTCTTGTTCAAGATGCAGAAACTGTAGCCATGAATTGGATTCTTAACTTTTATTTACAGGGACTTATGTGTCAGTTCCTTATAAAGATTTAATCCAGATTTTTACTAGCAACTGAAAATGTTTCTATTGCAATACAATAGAAAGCAACAATCATCCACAGCTGACTGGTATCTTAAAGTCCAGGACATTGCATTAATGAAAAGGCCTCATACAACAATTCAGAGCAATGTAATACTAATCATAATAGAGTCCCTAGATTTCCTTTTATTCCATACATAACTGTAGAAAGATGTTAAGACTCAATACGCTCTGTAGTAACTCATCTAATTTATCTTTAGAAGAGACATAAAATATGGACAATATTTCTTAACATTTTGTACACTGTTGTGCTCCATTTAAAGAAGATATATTTATTTATAATTGATAAGATTGCTCAATTCAATAACGCCTCTGGGTGGCATATAATAAAAATGCTCATAAAATACAATTTTAAACAACAAGGATTATATTTGCACAGTAATAGAAAAATGGAGATATACCGCAAGATGAAGGAAGTCAGGAAGATACTAGATTGTGCAAAAATGGGTAGATTGACACTGAAAATTAAACAGAAAGAAGATATAGAATATTATCAAACATGGAATTTGTTTTACAAATGGTTGGAAAAAGAGGTGGAGGACTAAGAAATGTATTTAATAGAAAATAAATTTAATAAAAATATTATTTTAAACACATATTATGTAACAGATAATAATTACAAAACAATTTAATATACTGCCACATCCAAGACCTGTGGAAAGAGTCATATTTTCCAAGCTGTCCAAATGTATCTTTTGGGGGACAGGCAGATAATATTTGAGATGGCAAGTACTATGACAGAAAAAGTATACTTCCTAGATCTCACCAAATAAAATTGCTTTACAGGTGGGAGCTGGGATATACCCACTCTGTCCAATCATATAGACCCCTGATGGCGATCCTATGGCATGAGTGCCACAGGTGGCATGCAGACCGGCATGCGAGCCACAGGCAAACTTACCTCACTGCACATGTGTGCACATCCCAAATGATTTTCGGACCGTTTGTGACCTTTTACAGCCTCCCAGAAGCCGAAAAAGGCCTCAACCGGGCAGAAAATCGGCTGGAAGGCGCAGTGCAGGTCAGGGAGCGGCGGGAGGGGGGATTGCACGCACATGCACAGGGGGCCTGGGTGCTGGGCACGCATTGCCTTCTGGGTGCTGTCACGTGAGCTTGCACAATTTTTGGCACAGGAGCCCAAAAAGATTAGCCACTACTGATATAGGCAGTAATAGAAGCCCTGTGAACCTTACTATGAGTTTGAATTTTAATTCCTATCATCTGAGCTCTAATATGCTGGCAGAATCTGATGGGAGTTGTGGAATACAGCATTATATGAAGGGCCTTGATTTTTTTCCTTCTTCTATTCTCCAGGGAGGCTATTTCTTTCTGAAACCTTACTCATGTGCCTCATAAAAGTCACCCATATTCCCAATATCTTTAGCTTAAGTATTAAATGCAACTCTAAGGGGTTTTTGAATGCATGTGAGGGGAGAGGGCAATTAAAGCTTGCTGAGATGGGGAAGCGATACATAGAAAAAAGTTTAATCTGCCAAGATGTATGTTTTTTTTTTAGTTATGTCGGGATGGAAAAGATATAGATGGATGAATAGCAATGAGGAAGCAGTTGGGAAAGAGGTGAATATTATCTGGGGAATGATACTGCATTTGGCAGACAGACTCTTCTGTATTAGAAGCTTCAGGATAAACACAATAAGAGCTATAAAATCAAATTGTGTATTTTAATTTAACATTTTTGCCTCTATGGCCCAATCCTACTGTCCTTTGGGGGAGTGGCTAAGCTCTCTTCTTCATCACCAACGAACTGCAAAGAAAAGCATCTGCCCAGGTTTCAAAACAGGAAACTAAGATGGAGAGAAGAAGTGGCATATGGTGAAGTGCCAGCCAAGCAAAAGCAGATTTACAGGTTGTGCCATAGCTCCACCCCTTTGGACATAAAGAAGAGAATGCACATAAAGAAGAGAATGGGTTTCTGTTACAGCACTGCTTTGTTTAGTCTGACTCATTGCTGCTCTTGATGGACTTGATAAAATAGTTTTGGCATGAACAAAATAAATAAGATTGTTAATGAACAGTGGGAGGCAGGCAGGAAGCCTGATCCCTAGTTTGTTTCCCCCTTACTCCTTCCACAGAATGTCTATTCAAGCCTTATAGACCCAAAAGAAATTATTGTATTCAAGGAGTAGTGATTGGAATGCTCCAGGCCCAGTACTGTTGAAGCACGGACTCCCATTAAATTTGCTGGGATTACATTCAGGGCAGACAAAAGAAAGTAGTTCTTGAAACATCACATAATTAATGTATGAAATCCCATGTCACAAGATGGTGTGATGGGAACTGGGCTAGAAAGCTTTAAAAGGGTTTCAAAGACGCATTAAGGAAGAAGAAATCTATCAATGGTTACTAATCATGACAGCTGAATGTACCCTCCATCTTCAGAGGCATAATACACCACTGAATATCCAGCTACTAGGAAGGAGGAACAATACGGGGAAAGACAGCTCCTGTTTTTATGCACTGCTCAGATTACTCTTAGAAGCCTCCAATTAGCTACTTAAGAATGAGATGGAATTTGGGCCCAATTCAGCAGGTCTTCCTTGTTTCTCCAGTTGTACCGTTTTAACAGAAAAGAATGTGAAAAGTAATTTAAAGAACATACCTAAAATGTCAACTTAGCGTGCAGGACTCAAAGGTCACATTTTACTACTGCTTAGTGAATAAGCCACTTCTATCCTAGTTCATACAACTAGATAAATTTCCAAACCACAGTATATGGATTTCTACAAAATGCCAAGCCCAAAAAACCAAATTGCATTATGGCTTAATAGACTGTGAACGCAGCCTTAGTGTTTGAAAGTAACAGTTATAGTAGCTTTTTCTTTCACTCATGGTTGTTGTTGGTTTTTTTGGGGGGGGGCTCTAATCTAATATTTGAAATGAGATGCAACTTATACTAATGATAATGGATGTAGAATGGGAAAAATTGATTTATAAGAAGCCAGTGTTATTTTCAATACAACACAAAGTGAAACTTTCCAAGCTCTTACAAGAAATGTTTTGATCCTGCTATTAATAAAGTGATAAAAATCTTGGGCAGCAGAAGCTAAAGGGAACAGCAGTTGTGTTTTCCAAATATTATTCTTTTTCCTTGATTGCAGAAGTATCTGCAGGGTGGTCAGGAAAATCTAAAAGGCAGCTGCAACTAGACAAATGAAGTCGTGTCCTTTTTTTTTTTTTTTACACGTGGTGAATTATGTATTGCAAAAAAGGGACAAAGTTTCAATTGCATGCATGCAGCTACCATCTTGACTTTTTTGACATGTTGCCCTTGGATACTACTTTAGTTGGATGTTGATTGCTTTATTCATTCTGGTTACAGCCTTACTTAACTCACTTACCATTTGACTTTATAATATGAGATTTTAGAAAGAGAAAAAAATCTTGTTTAAAATCCTCCACTTCAGTTTTACATGCTGAAATTTCCATTTGATGAATTTACATTTGCAGACCTGAAATACACAAACAATCTATAATTTCACTTCCAGTAAATAATGTATTTTGCAATATGATCAAAAGCTAGTTGGAGCTTGTGCAATAGCACCAAATTTCAAATACACGTTCCATGAACGGCTTTAAACAAGATTACTCTGTGTAATCTGGTTCATGTGGGCACTGAATGGCATTTAAAACTTCATGGTCTGAAAACCAGATGTTAAAGGCTGCCCTTCCTTGCCTTGCAATATTCTCAGTGCTCAATTTATCATGGAACCTTGGGGTATTTTACTTCAGTTTATTTATGTTAGTTCTTTGCATGAGTGACCATCTATCCATCTTTCTATTTCCTTTTATTAAAAAAAAGTTCTTAAAATCTTTAAAATAAAATAAAAAAAATCCTGTATGTGTGATATTTTTTTCAGTGCCAAAGGAATGAAAACAAAAAGTAAAAGGGAGAAGAAAATCAGAAGCCCTTCTATATATTTATCTCACATTAGACGTTCATCATTTCACTTAAAGCAAGCAGCATATACTCTGAAAATCTTTATGAAAATCTTTCCCGACACTAAAAATAAAAGGTCTGGGATCATTTTTGCAGCCTGAAAAAGGAAGGGAAATAATCAAGGGGCACTGGTCTTTGGATGGGTTTGATTGATGGTACCTTCTCTGTCTTTGTTGAGAAATGTGAAGGACTACAGGTCTTGAAAAAAATACTTCTTACATCCAAACCACAGTATAAAACTTATAGCCTGGAACCAGAAAACAATTCCAACAATATTTTACCAACATTCCTATCTATGTTTAAATTGGAAATAATATGACTGAGCAAATTTGGGTATTGTTATTATAATAATACTATCCATAGGCAAACCACAAGGAACTAAAAGTTATTTAGGATTATCAAGCTTCAGAGACTTTGAAGAGAAATTCAGCAGAGAAAGAGCTTGTCTATATTTCTTGCTTGACCCAGGATGAGGATGGGCCATCTACCCTTTCAGGAGGGCATAAATAAATGACGCCCACCCCAGTGTTTCTTGCTCTGTAACCAAAGTGCAGTTTTTCTCACTCCACCGACATAGGTAGGACAATCCTGCTTGTCTCTTGTCTTTTATTCTGTCCTATACAAATGACCCCAAATAGCCAATGTGTACTCTGGTGGTAGTCTCCAGTATCTATCTTAAATGCCCATTTAATATTTAATGCTAGGCCATTTTTCTGTGTTCTTTGGTGATCCTGCCAAGAGTCCTGATGAGTTTCTTTTTCTAGCCCAAGTGATAGGAAGAACCATAAAATAGCTATTGTTTGTTTATTTTCCACCAGTCCTCAGATGTGTCTACAGAAATTAAAACAGCTGGGATTTCTGCTAGCACAGGTGGGATGGAAAAAAAAACAGGGGAATCCATCAATCAGAGTAGCACCATTTGCCAAATCATTTACTATGTGTGGGGCAGAAAAGAAGATCAATGGTGGGGTTCACATTTTAGGACAGTTCAGTCTAAGGACTGGTAAATAGTACTTTAATTCAAATATGATTTTGAATGCCAAATAATGCATAAAAAGATGGATGTATCCAGGAAATAATGTCTTAAGTAATAACTTTATTTAAAACTATACTTTGGGCATATATACTGCAAATGTAAATATTTTTATAATTATTCTTTTTTCTCAGAGGACATGGGGAACTAGAATTCTATGAAAGAGACTTGTAAGGTAGCACAGAAGAGAAACCTAATAATGAATTTTCTCCATTCTTTTTAATATGTAATTTTATTTTTATTTTTTGCAGGTGATGGGGAAGACCATGATATTTAGAATGGTTAATACTGATATAAATTCATAATAATTTACTTGCTTGGCAAGTAAATGGAAGCCATGTATTCCATGGGCTATGATCACTTCAAAGTTCCAATTCTCCCTCGAGCCGCTAGGAGCATCCAGAGAGTGGGATGTGCTTCTGAGTCCTCTTCTTGCAGGCTGAGCTTTAGCTGAGGAAACGCTCCGCCCCCTCACGTGACTCCACGCAGCGTTCCCCCAGTCTTTTGCTCAGCCTCGAAGAGTCAGGCCACTGTTAGAAAGAGCTCCTTGGCTGATTCAAACATTTGTTATTCTGGCTAATTTCTTCTTCTCAGGTTTGGTTTTTCTTTCCTTCTACCTCCTGCTAAAAGGGTTGGGACTGAGGGGAAGTCTCCCCTCGCCCCTAGGGGCCAAGCGGGCGGGTTCACAGCGTTTTTTCGCGATCCCCCCATTAGTACATCGCGTGCTGCCTCTGCGCTGCCTTTTGGCGCGCAATTTCGCTGGATTCCCCCCCACCCAAAACGCCGACCGGGAAGGGCTAGTCGTTCCTTAAAAACACCTGGCGCGCTGAGCTACCCGGACAAGCCCTCCTTACCGTCCCGAAGGCGCCTGACATAGCTCAGCTCGCGGCCGCCATCTTGGCGCCGCATCGTGGTCGGGCGCCATCTTTATTTCTGACTGTTACTGCTGTGGTGGATGTAATTGTCTCAGACCTCTGGTCAAGAGCTTAATCTCTTTTAGCGATCTTCCTGGCTCGCTCTCATTTATTGTTGGCCTCCCACAGCCTTCATCGGGGCGAAGTTGCAGCCCCCCGCTCCGGTTTGTTGTCTGGAGGCCTGCTGCCAGAGGGCTCTCTCTCTCTCTCTCTCTCTAGGCCTAAGGCGTTATTTGGTCAATCCGGCCTGTATCGTGATACCTTCCTAGTTCACTTCTGCTATTGTTTATATATAAAAAATAATAAAAAAAAAATAATAATAATAATAATAAAATAAAACAAAAAAGGAGTTCAAAAAAATTAAAGTTTATATATAAAATTGTATATAGTTATATCTATATCCATAGATAACCTTTACAAAAAAAATTTTTTTTATATACCTGTACATATATATACCTTGCTACCTGTTATCACTGTACATATTAAATTCCAAAAGGGGGAGCGGGCCAGCTCAAGCCTCACCCGGCCCTACTCACAGGCCAATTTCTAGGCGAGCCAACCGCCTTTTTTTGTTGCTATTACTATTATTATTATTATTATTATTATTATTATTATTATTATTATTATTATTATTATTATTATTATTATTATCTTTAACAAAATGGCAGACGACAATCTCTCTAAACAATCTTCCTTGAAGGCTAAGGCAAAGTCCCACTACTTGCGCAGGCAGGCCAAGGAACCTTCCAAGGCCTCCCAACGAGACGCCTTAAGGCGACATAAGGCCTTGGAAAAGGAGTTTGATAGGCGATCAAGGGAGTCCCGCTCGGGGCCTTCAGCCCTTCCTCCCCCCACTCCCTCCACTTCTACTCAACCTCTTCCCCCTCCAGACCCGTCTTTCCTATCTAGGCGCAGTCCAATTCAGGGTCACTTGACCCCTGGACTACCGACCAGATGAACGCCTGAAGCCACCTTTACACCTACGGCCACTGGTCTGCGCCAGGAAGAAACCTCTACATCCGAGGTTCCAGCCCATATCAAGGCTTGGATGGAATCGGCTATCCGCCAGGGTATCGCGGAGGGCCTGCAGCACATGTCCAGATCAGGCTTCTCTCCACGGGCTCCCGAGCACGACTCCTTATCCATCAGATCCCTTCCACAGCCGGATCCTCCAGTTGGTCAGGTACTCTATCAGAGGGATAGCCCTCCCCCGGTAGGGGCCCAGGAGGAGGAGGAAAGGGATTTTGGTGACTTCAGGGAAGAGGAAGAGGATTCCCGGATGGGATCCCCCCGTTATAGTGAACCCCTCTTAGAGGCGGACATCATGGAGGGGGAGATGTCGGAGGACGAGGGGGCCTCTCCCGACCAACCCGTATTCGGGGGGCTGTTCAAGCCACACTTGTTTAAATCCCTCCTCTTTAAAGCCAAGAACGTCTCTGGTCTTCTTCCCCAGTCTCCTTCTACCCTCCCCCCCGCCTCAGAGGAACCAGACTCCATCTTCACACAACCGGTGGTGGAGGCTGAGGTCATCCCGACCCCACCCATCTTCGTAGACCTAGTAGCGAAACAACTTGCTTCCACGCCCCCCCCTACACCCTCTAGCCAAGACAAGAGATTCTTTAATCTCGATTCGGCAATGTCTAGCCTTCTGAACATACCGGAGATTGACGATCCCATTGTGGGCCTTGCTTCCTCTTCTACCCCCAGTGAGGCTTTAGAGGTTTTGAAACCTGAGGACAAGCGGACGGAACTGGCGTTGCGCCGGGCCCATCTATCTGACGCTTGGGCCATTAAATCGGCTACGGCCGCTTCATTCTTCACAAGGTCCTCTATCCGCTGGCTCCGTCAGCTGAGAGAGCACGTCCCCGCGTCCAATGTGAGAGCACACCAAGACATAGCGAAACTGGTGGCCGCAGCCGAGTTCTCAGCTGACGCCACCTACCAATCGGTAAAGTTCTCTTCCAGGGCCATCACGTCGCACGTCACAGCTTGCCGCCTGCTGTGGCTCAAGCACTGGCAGGCGGACGTTAAAAACAAGGTCAAGCTGGCCATTGCTCCCATCAAGGGAGACAAACTGTTTGGCCCGGCCTTGGAACCCCTGCTGGTCGAGGGCCGCAGCAAGAGGAAGTATCTACCCTCCCTTTTTCGAAGGTCAGAGACAAGAGGCCCACAGCCCTCGGAGGGGCTTCCCCCGCCCCTTCTACCAACCCCCCTTCTCGCCCAGATACCCGAGACCCCCTTCCTTTCGATCTCAGGATCGTTCGGACTCAGGTGACAGAAGCAGACGCGGCGGCAATTATAAGAGGCCCTTTAGGGGATCGGGAGGGAGGCCCTACCGCCGAACCAGATAGAGCTTCTTCCTCCCTCCCCATCGGCGGCCCCCTCAGTCACTTCGCCGCCCAATGGGACAAATCCACATCTGATGCATGGGTTAGGGACACCGTCAGATTTGGTCTCGCCCTTGAGTTCCGGTCCGCCCCCGCTGATTGCTTCATCTCATCCCCCACCTCAAGGGATCCCGCCAAACGTGCACTAATGGATGCAGCCATCCAACATCTGCTTGACATTCAGGCCATTCAACCCGTCCCACCGGCTCAGAGGGGACGGGGATTCTACTCCCATCTCTTTGTGGTGCCCAAACATTCTGGGGGATGGAGAGCCATATTAGACTTGAAACGGCTAAACCGCCACCTTATCCAGCGCAAATTCAAAATGCACACCTTGCAGTCGATTCTCTTGGGTACCAGGCGGGGAGACTGGTTATCTTCCATAGATCTTTCGGAGGCATACCTCCATATTCCAATCAGGCCCTCTCACCACAAATTCCTCAGGTTCTGTTATAATAACCTTCACTATCAATACGTGGCCCTACCCTTTGGACTGGCCTCGGCCCACAGGACCTTCACCAAGGTCCTTGCGGCCCTGGCGGCTCACCTCAGGAGCGTTCCCGTCCGCCTCCACTGCTACTTGGATGATATCCTTATTCTCTCCCCGTCCAAGTCCCAGGCAGTCAGGGATACCAGAGTCACCCTCTCCGCTCTACGGGCACACGGGTTCCTCGTCAATTGGCAAAAGAGCCAACTTACCCCATCCACCCGAATCACCCACTTGGGAGCTATAATCGATTCGGTTTCAGAAAAGGTCTTCCTCTCCTCGGAGAGGTTCCTCAGCATTCAAGCTCTGGTCAAACAGATTAGGCGATCAAGGAGGGTGGCGCTACTTGACCTTTCTAAATTATTGGGTAAGATGGTGTCATGCATCTCAATTATTCCCTGGGCCCGTTTACACAGCAGATCCCTTCAGTGGTTCCTGCTCCTGCTCCAAAGATCCGGAAGGAGCAACTCAAGTCAAGAGTCAAGGTACCTCCAAGGGTCCTCACGCTCTCCTCTGGTGGACCAACCCCGCCATCAACAGGGCCACCTCTTCACGGAACCTCAATGGCTTACCCTCACCACGGATGCCAGCCTATCCGGTTGGGGCGCTCACGTCAACTCGCTCTCGGCACAGGGCAAATGGTCGCCGATCGAGCAAAGATGCAGCATCAACTGGCTGGAGCTTCACGCCGTCCACCTGGCCCTGCGCAGCTTCCTCCCCCAGATCCACGGACGTCACGTCCTCATTCTCACGGACAACGTCACGGCCAAGGCCCATATCAACAGGCAAGGGGGCACCCAGTCTATTCAGTTGATGAGGGAAGCCGAGCGTCTCTGCCGTTGGGCAGAATCCAACCTCCTCTCACTAAAAGCCGAACATATCTCCGGAATCTCCAACATCCAGGCGGACTGGCTGAGCAGGGCCACGGTGGACCAAGCAGAATGGTGCCTCCATCCATCCCTATTCAAGGAGGCGTCCAGAATATTCGGCCTGCCGGTGGTGGATCTTTTCGCTTCCCCGTCCAATGCACAGCTTCCACGGTTTTTCTCCAGGTACCCGTCTCACGGGTCGGAGAACCACAACGCCCTACGCTGCCCATGCCCCCCAGGGCTCCTATATGCCTTCCCTCCGCTGCTAGTTCCCAGAGTCATACAGAAACTCATACAGGAGAGAGCAGACCTTCTCCTGGTGGCTCCCTATTGGCCCAGGCGACTGTGGTTTGCGGACCTCCGCAATCTATCGGTAACGCCCCCATGGCGGATCCCCCCGGACAGGGTCTCCCTCTCTCAGGGGCCCTTTCTGCATCCGGAGCCTCAATGGCTCCAGTTAGCCGTCTGGAGGTTGAACGGATCCGTTTGACTAGCGAGAAACTCTCCAGTCAAGTCATTGACACTATTTTGGCCGCTAGGCGACCCTCCACAACACGAATTTATGATGCCACTTGGAAGGGTTTTTGCAAGTGGTGTAGTGGGTCCCAGGTTGACCCCCTCTCTCCCTCTATTGCGCAGGTCCTGGAATTCCTTCAAGAAGGCCTACGCAAAGGGCTTGCACCTAACACCCTGAGGCGGCAGGTCACTGCCTTCTCAACCGTTGTCTCCTGTGATAACTACGGTTCCCTTTCTCATCACCCCCGGGTTAGGGCTTTCCTTAGGGGCGCCACCAACTTGTGCCCTCCGACCGTTCACAGGTTCCCCACATGGGACCTCAACAAGGTCCTCATTTCGCTTACAAGACACCCGTTTGAACCTCTGAGGGAGTCCTCCCTTCAATTTCTAACTTTTAAGGTAGTTTTTCTAGTGGCTATTACTTCTGCTCGTCGAGTATCGGAAATAGCAGCATTGTCAGTCAGGAGCGATCTATGCGTGTTCCACACTGGTCGACCCTACTTTCTTACCCAAGGTTAACTCGCCCTTCCACAGGTCACAGGAACTGGTCCTACCAAACTTTTGCCCCAGGCCCTCGAGGGACAAGGAGATCCTTTGGCACACCCTAGATGTTAGAAGGGCCTTGCGCATATACATTAAGCGCACTCAATCCCTGCGAAGATCAGAATCCTCTTCCTCTCCTTTCAGCCCAGGACACTGGGACTCAAAGTCTCTCCCTCCACCATCAGTCGCTGGATCAGGGCGAGTATCGCCAGGTGCTACCTATCTCAATCTCTGCCCGCACCTGGTGGAATAACCGCTCATTCCACCAGGAGTGCAGCTACTTTGGCGGCTTGGGCCACGCAAGCCCCCATCGCTGACATTTGTCGGGCAGCCACCTGGGCCTCTCCGTCCCCGCTCATCAGACATTACAAAATAGACATGTATGCTTCGGGCGGAGGCCTCTTTTGGCCGACGAGTCCTACAAAGGGTCATCAGTGACCCGGAGGGGCTTCCGCCCAGACGGAGTCCCACCCGTAGGACAGCCAAGCTTTGGTATGTCCCACTCTCTGGATGCTCCGAGCAGCTTGAGGGAGAATGGGCGTTGGTTCTTACCTGATACGCCCCTTCTCGGCGAGCCGCGAGGAGCATCCAGCCCCACGCTAGCTCCTCCGTCTGGTGGGGACTCTTGTTTCAGCCAAGGAGCCAATAGTTGATTAGAAGGAATTCATAACCTTTCTTCTCGTTATCGCAAAAAACTGGGGGAACGCTGCGTGGAGTCACGTGAGGGGGCGGAGCGTTTCCTCAGCTAAAGCTCAGCCTGCAAGAAGAGGACTCAGAAGCACATCCCACTCTCTGGATGCTCCTCGCGGCTCGCCGAGAAGGGGCGTATCAGGTAAGAACCAACGCCCAATCTGCTTGCTGGCTTCTTATATCTTCTGTCTGCCAGAGAATTTTAGCTTTCATTGATTTTTTTCAATAGTATCTGGGATGTCATTATTTATGAATGTTTTTAGAAATAGCATTTTAAGGAATATGGATAGTACCTTATATGTTAGGTCCAATGTCAGCTGAAAATTCTGTGGGTCAACATTCTGAACTAATTATTTGTTCAAAGAGTCCAAATGCGCTTCTAACCAAATGCCAGTTATTGCCATGAAAAATCAAAAACTGGTCAAGATTCATCTCATTCCAAAATTCAGTTTGGAATCCAGTCTTCTGCATATTATTGAAATGTTCTGCTGAGTTCAAAATTCCTTATCCTTAAGTAAGAGCTCATAAATAGCATTTGGCATCGCACACTGGTTAGTTCATGTTTAGAGGGCTGTCCCCTAGGTTCCAAGATCCCTCTCACACTTGCTATTATTGAGTCAAGTTTCACCTAGCCTGTACTTGTACTTCGGGTTTTTCTTGCCTAAGTGTAAGACCTTGTTTACTTTTACATTAAATTTCACTTTGTTCGAGTGAACAAGTCTATTGAGATCCATCTTGATACTTTTGTTAATCTAATCCAGAGATGTCAAACTCAAGGCCCGCAGGCCAGATCCTGCTCGCAAGGTAAATTAGATCTAGCCCGCATGGCCACCTCAGAAACAGCAGATTGGTTTGCGTGGCCAATCGACTGCTGATTTGCAACTTGGTGGTATCCATCCAGGACAGACCAGTCTTAGATCTGCAGCGCTGCCTCGGCCCCACAACTTGGACATGCACAAAGGGCCTGGTGTCCCTGGGAACTGCGTTCTAAGCACTTCCCTTTCACCCAGGACACCAGCCCTCACATGCCCACCACCTCCTATATGCATGTCCAGGGGGCGGAGCAAAGGCAGCAGCACAGATCTAATGCTGGCAACGGTCCAGCCCGTCCAGATTAGCACTGCACCTGCATCTCCATGCCCCATTTGCCGGCCTTTCACATATGCACGCATGCACCCAGAAGATGTTCAGCAGCATGGGCTCTGCAGCCTGCTGTGACCATTGGGCTGATCTTCCAATAACCAAGCGTGACAGCAGCAGTATTCTGGCAGCAGACAGGGAGGAGACACATGATGTGAACCACCGGACCAAACTGCTCCATCCCTTGTGGCTAGGATGGAGCAGGTGGCTGCCTGGCGCATCCAGAAAGCTGGACTGTGCACCTCCCCCTGCGCCTCTGCCTCTGGCTACTGCTGCCACCATGGGCTGAGACAAGGTAAGGCAGGAGATAGGGCAGCTGCTGCCAGACACATTGGCCTGCCTACTCCATCCTGTCTGTTTTTGCTTGCAAGTGGAGCGCAGGTTGCCACTGGTCATCTTCTCGGCCCCCTCTCTGGTCTTGCCTTTGGACTGCAAGTGGAGCGTGTTCCCATCACACACCCAACGCACCTCGGCACTGCTATAGGCTGCTGCCATCACTGAGGCCACTAGCAGTTTGCGCAGGTCGACTAGGCTGCTACTATCGCTGCATGGAGCACCAGGCCCACTCAGCACAAAGGAGGCAAAGCAGCAAGCTAGAAAGGCTGAGTAGAGGTAGTAGAGCCCAGGACCAGCCATAATTGCATGCTTCCCCCCACTGTCTCTGCTAGGCCTGGGAGGCTATGGCACCAATGGGGATCCTGCTTTTCCCCCTCACGGTGGTTGCCTTTTACCTATTGGGTCTGGACATACTCTACCACCTCTACTCAGCCTTTCTAGCTGGCCGCTTTGCTTCCTTTGTGCTGGGTGGATCTGCCAAGCTGTGGTGGTGGTAGCCCGCAATGAGGCCACGGTGCATCGATGCATGAGGGGGCTGAGATGACCAGAGTCGACCTGCTCTCCAACCACAAGCTAAAACAGACAGTGGGACAGAGTAAGCGCATCCAGAAATCTGCATCATGTGCTTCCCCCCCCCACCTCCATCTGCTGCTTGGATGGCCAACCCATAGTGGCAGTGGCCTCCGAGTTGTAGAATGTGCCAGCTGAAGGGCTAGCAGGCTGCGGCTGCAGCCAGAAATCATCAGCCCTTGAGCAAATGGTAGTTGACGGTTTCCAGCTGTCCCACCCCCTGCCTCATCTCACCTCATCACACAGGATGTGCCTCTCATCCACTGCCCCGTTCACCAAAGATCCCTGGATTCCCTCCCCAATCCTCCACAGTCCTCACAGGTACCTCCCACGTGAGGGACTTCGAGCTGGCCATGTGCCCCCAAGCCACACCCAATTGGCCATGACCACTCTGGCCACAGCCCTCCGCCCAGCCCCCAGAGGACAACCACAATGCTGATGTGGCCCTCAATGAAATAGAGTTTGATACCCCAATCTAATCTAATGCCTAATCTGGTCAAATAATATCTAATATCCCATTTTCTCATCATGCTTTGACATATATAAATAGAGAAGAAAAAAGAGACACTGCAGTAACCAGAGGTAATAGGAACATAATCTTCTCTGCCAGGAACAAAGTAGAACTTAGCTGGATCATATCAAATACAATTTACTGGCAAATATATTCCACTCACAACAGCAGAAAACAGAGTAATACATGTTCTAGCTATTGTTCCACACAATCTAGTATTGAGAACAGACAATCTTTTGTTAGTATGTTTAGTCCAATCTTAAGTAATATTAATCACTGATCAACTACCTCATTGGACTTTTTTTCTCATGCTGACCAATAACAGTTTGAAACAATCTCCTAGTTGGAGAGAAACTATGCAAAAGATTTTTTGTTGTTCATTTCAATGATTTTGCCCTTTAGTATGTGGTTTCTTGCACTGTTTAAAAATGGTCAAAGTGGGTATCTAATAACTGAGTTCTCTCTTTCTCTTTTTCACTGAAGACCATTGTGCAGTTGAGAAGAGTTTTTAACCAACAAGAATTGATGGAGGGAGGAGTAAGGATGCCTCTGTGTACTCCAGGAGTGATAAATAAATAAAAGAAATGAGCCAAATGATGACATAATTGGCCAAATGAAAGAGGCTTTCATTTTTAATTTCATGTTTCCCCCTCATTCATAAAGACTATCACTGCTCTTTTTGTGGCCCATCAGTCTCATAACCTTCAGAGAAAAACAAACCATAACAAATATGATATTTGCTCCTGCTAGCTTGAAGCTCCCATTAGAAGATTGTTGCCTTTGGAATATCACACTGGAGGGTTCTGATGACCTTCATAAATCTGTTTATTTACAGCTTGGGAAAGAACAGTAATTCAAGAGAACAGATCATGGTCCAAAGTCAGAAGATGCAATCTTCCAAACCAATCCAGTTCAAAGCACAAATCTATATAAAGACAAAAGCTGGCAATACTACACAAATGTGATAGTGCATGATGAATTCATCTATGGGTTTTTTTTCCTCTCTCTCTCCCTCAGTTTTCTAGCTCTAGCTAAATCAACTTGCCAATTTGTATTGTTTTCTCAATATGATCCCTATATTGAGAAATTGATTATTCCAACTATGTAGCTGTACATATGTGGTTTTGTATATGATAACAGCTAAAATACTCTGTGCTTCTCATTGGAAATTAAGACCAATTTCTTTTGTAAAGGAATGTCAAACTAAGTTACAATAATATGTCTCAATGTTAAAATTAACTTCATATATGAAAAAATAATTTGATACAGAATTTGATGCCGTTTAGACCCCTCACATCCTGGACAGAAACTGTTTCAACTCCTACTCTCAAAACGACGCTATAGAGCACTGCACACCAGAACAACTAGACACAAGGACAATCTTTTCCCGATTGCCATCACTCTGCTAAACAAATAATTCCCTCAACACTGTCCAACTATCTACAAAGTCTGCACTACTATTACTATTAATCTTCTCATCACTCCTTATCACCTATCCCCACCCACTTGTGACTGTATGACTGTAATTTTGTCGCTTGTATCCTTACAATTTATATTGACTGTTTCCGAGTATGATTTGATTGCTTATTGTACCCTGTGACTATTATTAAGTGTTGTAGCTTATGATTCTTGATTCTTGGCAAATGTATCTTTTCTTTTAAGTACACTGAGAGCATCTGCACCAAGACAAATTCCTTGTGTGTCCAATCACACTTGGCCAATAAAGAATTATATTCTATTCTATTAATATAGAAATTGTTTATTTGGATGTTAATCTTAGAAATTGATTCATACCATATTCAAAGTTTAGGTTTTCTCTAACATATTATTATAATATTCTATTTTTATTGTTTAACTGTAAAATTTCCTAGACTAGGTAGAAATTATTGTAATTACCTTGGTTTATAACATTATTTGAATTATACTACAGATAGTTGATTATTACTGCATAATAACCATTTTCATATTGTATTATTTTAGTATTGACATAAAACCTCATGCTAATATAAGATGTTCTAATATGCAATGTATATTGATGTTATTTTGAAACCTTTAAAAACTAATCTTATGTTTTAAATCTTTTTTATTTTATTTTAATTTTTTTCAGCAGTGCTGAATTAACATAGTAACTGTAATCTTTGCCCCAGCATACTGGAGAATGCCAGTTTAAAATTCAGCAGAAAGATATTTTGCTTATTATTTTTCTGTTCCTGAGCTAGCTGAATTTTTTATGGGTTTTCTGGGTAAGTCCAGGGTATGGCATTTAATAATTTTTCCAATCACTTGCAATACATCAGGTGATTGAAAAAATATTTATTAAATATTTATTCTATTCATCAAATATTTATTAAATCCAGTTCACCCATGGATTTATTTGGGAGAAAAATGAAAGAAAAAACTAACTAGCTCAGGGAAAAAAGTTATTTAAAAATGCACTGAAATTTCTGTGAGGTTTCAAATCACCAGTCTTCCATATGCTTGACAAATATCAGAAACATTGTGCTATTTCCACACTGTTCATAAAGAGAGTTATAGAAAAAAAAATCTGAGTTAATAATAAGCATTGCCTTGGTCATTTTGACATTGAGGAATATAGAAGCTAGCATTCACCTGTTTCTGTCCTCCAGAAATATTTGCCTACTTGTCATAGTGAGTGGACATCCCGGTACTATCAACAAGTCCTTGCACTGTAATTCCTATCAGCCATAGCCTATGTTCACTATTTAAGGCCCCAAGGACACATGCGACTTCCAACAATTGTTTTCTTTACTTATAGGGGTTAAAAACAATAGATTACTTTAAAATAACATGCTGGGAGAAAAAATAGGTTCAAAATACACAAGTGTTAATGAGTACAATCAGGGGTGGGTTTCTACTGGTTCTGTCTACTTCTGTAGAACCAGTAGCTCTGAAGAGCAGCAGACATAGAACCGGTTCTATGTCTGCTGATGTTTTTGCCCGCCCGCCTGCCTGGGCTCTTACCTGACCTTTATTTCCTGATTTTTTCAACTTCAGCTGCCATGTGAGGCACAGCTGCAGTTTAAAAAGCAGGAAAAAAGGACTTTTTCAAAAGCTGCCTCTCGGCACGCAGCACTTCTCAGCTGTCCAGGCACCAGGCTGATGACGATTTACAGGCGTGCACAGCGTGCAGGGAAGCACATCGTAAATCACCGAACCGGTAGTTAACCCTGTCAGATCCCACCCGAGTACAATACCTTGATTTACAATAGTCCATTTAGTGACCGTTCGAAGTTAAAATGGCACTGAAAAAAGTGATTTATAATCATTTTTTACACTTATGACTGTTGCAGCATTTCCAGTCATGATTTACATTCGGAAGCTTGACAACTAACTCACATTTATGACAGTTGCAGTGTCCCAGAGTCCTTTTGCAACCTTCTGCCAAGCAAAGTGGAAGTGTGTCAGCTCCTATGGGAGGTTGTTGAAACTGGTTCAATAAAACACTTCACTCACAGTCTTGATGTAGCAATGTGTGTTTATTTTGGCCTCCTCCAACAGCAGCAACAAACGGAAAGTCCGAGTAAAGCCAGCACTGAGAGCATCTGCCTCTCAGCGCTGTTTATATTTCCTGTTCACCCCCCCATTAATTAGCTGACATCCGTCCTTAGCAAAACACCCAACATCCATCTACAGCAATCTCGCACGCTACCACCCAACCCCCCCAAATAACACCTTCCCCCTCCCCGAGTGTCGTCCTTCCACCCCGATCCATTCGATATCTCTTATGTGGAATGCTGACCAGCCGAAATGACATCCCGAGGTATTTCTCGGCTGGTAAGAGTGGGAGGCATTTTGCTTAGAGCTTTGCAAAATGCCGAACAACTGATAAGGCAGTTTCCCAGACGGTCACACCAAAGCAGGGAGGGGCAGTTATGCCTGGCTTCGTTGGCTGTCATCGACATCGATTCAGGACCTTCTAGGTAGATAGCTCTCCCCCAACCACAGCGACGTGTCAGGCTTCATTTTGTCAGCAGGGTTGTTGAAGCCCAACATGTGGCCCCCTCTACCATGTGATTCTCTGAAACAAAAAATAGGCAATAATTATCTTGTATATACAATTTCCCCCTCCTCACCCGCTTTTGTGGGGTATTTCCTATGGAACCGCCGCCGTAACCTGGGAGCGGACACATCTGTACATGGTATCCATGCTGCATCTGATAGTGCATACCCCTTCCAGATAACTAGATATTGAAGGACACCCCGTCATCGACATGAATCAAGTATCTGGTCAATTTCATAATGATCATCATGTAATGGTCCTGGTAGAATCGCTCTCGGTTCTTGTCTGGTCATATTAGCCGGTTTTAATAGAGCAACATGGAATATAGGGTGAATTCGTTTAAAACAGGACGGCAGTTGAAGCTTCACTGTTACCGGATTTATGATTCGTGATATTTGAAAGGGTCCAATAAATTTTGGTCCTAATTTCTTCTTATTTAAACCGAGGTGTATGTATTTTGTGGATAAATAAACCCAATCTCCAATACTATATGGCTTTTGGTCGGCTTGTTTCTTGTTGCTTTGGATCGCATATGCTTCCTGGGAATCACATTCCTTTAATGTGATTTGCACTGAATCCCATTGTTTCGCTATATAAGTTGCCCACATAGTGGTATTGGGAGTTTCTTGTGTTTGTGCAGTTTGCGGCCATTCCGGTATGGGTGTAAATTCCATCCCATTAACTATTTGAAAAGGAGAATAACCGGTGCTGCTATGAACCGTGTTGTTGTATGCGATTTCAGCGTATGGCAATAAAGTTGTCCAATTATTTTGTTGATAATCAACATAACATCGGAAATATTGTTCGATCGCCGCATTTGCTCGTTCGGCTGCACCATTGGTAGCCGGATGGTAGGCTGTACTTAACCCTTGTGTTGATCCAATCGCATCGAGGAATTCACGCCAAAATTTGGATGTAAACTGCACTCCTCTATCAGATACAACCTGTTTGGGTACTCCATGTAATCGATATATTTGTTGTATGAATAATTGTGCTAGTTTTTTGGCCGATGGTATTCCTTTACATGGTATAAAATGTGCCTGTTTTGAAAATAAATCAATAACAGTCCATATAACTGTGTACCCATTGTTTTCTGGTAAATCCACTATGAAATCCATTCTGATTTCTTGCCATGGTTTTGTTGATTCTGATACAGACTGCAATAGACCTGTCGGTTTCCCTATTTTAGTTTTATTCATCATGCAAGTTGGACAGGACTTCACATATGCTTCGATATCCGACCGCATGCCTGGCCATCAAAACTGTCGTTTTGCTAAATGTAAGGATTTCAGGAATCCATAGTGTCCTGCCTGCTTAACATCATGACATCTTTTCAGTACCACTGATCTCAATACATTTGGTACATAAATTTTGTTCCCATGCCAAGCTATACCATCTTTCATTTTGATTTGATTTATGTTATGTGTCAACCAATCATCTTCTGCTAATAATACAGGCAGATCTGGCACTAATATAATAGCTTTAGTTCCTGCTACTCGATCAATTATCAGTATAAGCGGTTGGATTGTGTCTTCGCGTTGGTTACGATACTATGGAAGTCGGGATAAAGCATCCGCCATAAAGTTTTTCCCTGCTGGGACATGTTTCAATGTGAATCTAAACCTTTTTAAAAAATAAAGCCCAATGAACCTGTTTCGATGATAAACAACTTGGATTTTGGAGGGCTTCCAAATTTTTATGGTCAGTCCACACCTTGAACGGTTTTGGACTGCCCTCCAACAAATGTCTCCAGGTCAATAATGACCAATGAACCACAAAAGCTTCCTTCTCCCATATCGCCTAATTATGTTCAGTTGGGCTGAACTTACGAGAAGTGTATGGACACGGGTTTAAAACCCCATCCGTACTCCTTTGCAGTAGCACCGCTCCTATTGCTACGTCGCTGGCATCTGCCTGGATTACAAAAGGTAACTCAATATCTGGATGTTTAATACTAGTTTCTTCACAAATAACTCTTTTAAATTGTCGAATGCCTGTTGACATACTTTTGTCCACGGCAACTTAGTATTTGTCTGTATTTTTAATTCCTAAAGGTTTTGTCTTTAATAAATCTGTCAGAGGTAGAGCAACATCGGCAAAACAGGGAATGAACTGCCAATAAAAATTTGCAAACCCCAAAAAACTCTGCAGCTGTTTTCGAGTGGATGGGGCTTGCCACTTTAACACGGTTTCTACCTTCTTTGGGTCCATCTCAATACCTTGTTCAGAAATACGGTAACTGAGGTAGTCCAGTTGTTTGGTATGAAACTCGCATTTTGACAGCTTCATGTAAAGTTGAGCATCTACCAGTTTTTTGAGCAACTGTCTGACTAATTGGATATGTTCTTGTTCAGACTTTGAATAAATTAAAATGTCATTCAAATAAATCAAAACTCCTCTATATAAATGTTCATACAACACGTCATTTATCAGATGCATAAATACAGCTGGAGCCCCCTGCAGTCCGAACGGCATCACCTTATAACAATAACTGCCCAATGGACAATTAAAAGTTGTCTTCCATTTGTCTCTTTCCCTAATTCGTACTCGATAATATGCTTCTCGTAGATCAAGTTTTGTAAACATGCGACCTTGTGCTAAAGTGGTAAGTAGGTCTTTCATTAATGGCAATGGATATAACAGTTCCGCAGATGGCATTTAATCCTCGATAGTCTACACATAAACATAAGCTGCCATCTTTTTTTTCACGGAATAACACAGGCACTACTACATGTGATCTACCTGGAGTGATGAAACCCTTTTTTAAAAAAAAATTTGATATATTTTCTCATTTCTTCTAATTCTTTGTGGGTCATGGAGTACATTCATGGCTTAGGTAAAGGTGAGCCTGGGATCAACTCTATGGCACAATCCGTCGAGCGGTGTGGTGGTAAACAATCAGTGCCATCTTCTTCGAACACCTTGGCCAAATCTTTATATTCATAAGGATAGGGGTGTACAGTTGATAATTCCTTTATCAATGCGTGATCAGGAGCTCGCTGTGCTCCATGATGACTAGGTGGATGAGGGCCAATTGCTAGCGTCATAGCAACGTGTCGGGCTTCATTTCGTCAGCAGCGTTGTTGAAGCCCGACAAAGTGACAGGATAACTATTTGTCTGAAATGGTATTTAGGGCAGTGATGGAGAACTTTTTTGGCACCGAGTGCCCAAACTGGAATGTGCATGCATGCGCGTGCATGTGCACTGCTAGAGTGTCAGAAAACCAAAGACCAGCTGGCCGGTGCGCACGTGCCTGTTTTTTGGCCATTTTTCGGGCTATTTTCAGGCCATTTTTGGCTCCAGTACAGCCTGAAAACGGTCTGAAAAAGGCCCGGAAATGGCCTGAGAAATAGCCTATTTTCTGGCCATTTTTCTGGCCGTTTTCTGGCGCTCCGGCCGCAGCAAACACCAACTAGCTGGCACACCAGAAACCAGAAGAACAGCTGCCGATGGTGTGCGTGCCCACTGAAAGGGCTCTTTGTGCCACCTCTGGCATGCATGCCATAGATTCACTATCATGGCTATAAGGTTTCCTGCCTAAGCAGGAAGAGAAGGCTTGGACTAGAAGACCTCCAAGGTCCCTTCCAACTCTGTTATTCTATTCTAAAGTCAATGAGGAAACCAGAATCACATAACAATTGTGTTACTAATTTAAGAACTACAATGGTGAGAAAAGTCATAAAATGGGACAAAACTCACTTTAACAAATTTCTCACTTAGCAACATACATTTGGGGCTCAATTATGGTCATAAATTGAGGACTACCTGTATACATATTGTCCCAAGCCAGTCCCTAGGAAAAGGTTTTCAAGATCTCCCTAAAGAACAGTGGAGTAAGGGCCATGTAGCTTTTGGTAGGAATATTACTGGGTTGAAGATTCTTTAACACGTCAAAAATGAAACCAAAGAAAGAATTGCAAAACCTGTTTGTTAATAATATGCTTATACTCCATACTTAATCTTTGATGAGCGGGGAAACTTTTTGATGATAATGTATATTATTTCAATTACTTCAAAACACTATACTGTTAGTCTTTAGTTTATGACAGCGGTTGGGATCAGAATTGCAATTACTAAGCAATGCAATTGTAAAATGTAACATCACATGATCACGCCGCTTAGCAATGGCAGTTTCACGAATCTCAGTTGCATCATACAGCAAACCTGAGGATCTTGCATGATCATGAACCAATTTCCTCCTGGAGTTGACTTTGCTTATGGAAAGCTACCAGGGAATGTTGGAAATTGGAATCACAAGGCAGTGTGTCAACCATAACTTTAGAGAATGATCATAACTACTACTCATTCAGTACTATTTCTAAGTTTTAAAAATAGCCATTGAATGAGTAGTCCTTAAATCAGAACTAACTACCTACATTAGGGGTTATTCCCATCCATTGAATTTAATGGTGCTACAGATTTCCAAATCAAAGTTTTTCCATTTTTTCTTTTCAGGATATATCACAAAAGAGAGCTCATTCACCATCACCACCCAAAAAGCACTCTTTATCCCTTAACTTTTTCTTAATATACAAGCATCCAGTGTGTTGCTTCTGCAGGAAAATAAAAACACTATCAGAAATATTGTAATCTTTTTTTTCAAATATGTTTGATTAATCATTGCAGCTTAAATATGAGATAATTCAAGCTTAATGGAATACACACTCTGTCTATATTATTTCAGCTGTCATCTTCAAGGACCAAAAGAAGCCCCTTCCCATATACCTTGGACTTGTCCAGCAAAGTTGCAAATGGGGGCATCTGCGTGAGAGCAAACACCTGGGATTAATTGCACTAAATAAATGAACAATTAAGAATATTACAGGAAGATTAAAACATCCCCAGACCTCTCTCTAACCCGCTTTGCCTATTTCCATGGCAACTGGCTTATCCATCCAGATGTCTTATGTCTATCAACCAAGTTATATGTATGGAAAGATTATTCTAATTTATAAAGAAACAAAGAGATATCTAAGGTTGTGTGAACAAAGTATAATTTCTTCATTTCATGTGAAATAACTAATATGGCAAATATAGCATTGACAGTTTATAAGTAAGAGATGGATGTAAATTTTCATTCCATTCACAGTAAAATAAAATATAACCCACCAGTCCTTGAACCAGCCAAAGTATACCATGTTGAGGTCTTGGGATTTAGGAGACGACCAGCAGAGAAGCTGACCAGATGTGGCTGATTCAATAGAGATGAATGAGCATGGCATGGGTGTTTCCCTTTAAGACTGGGGATTAAAAATCCCTTTGAGAGGGGTTTGTGTAAGGGCAGCCATTAGAGGGCATGTTCTCTCTCCTTGTGTCCGGTATCCAGTGCACAGTTTCTCCGTGTAGAGTTAAGAAGGTATTTGCCCACCACGTATATGTCTATATATAACTCTTGTGTATAAACCACTGTTAAATGTCTAAGTCTCTATGTGCTGTGTTTTGCTCCTGGGTTGTCTCATAATGGTTATCATGCTGCAAATGCTCTGACATACCAGCCTAGCATTTGCTGCTCTGATGGCTAAACCCTATTTTCTCTCTACAATGAGGCCAGCAAGGGATACTGTTTGCTTAGTTTTCATTTATTTATTCACCATAATTATATGTATGGCTGCCTATCTCACAAGTAACTTTGACTTTAACAAAGCTAAAGTCAAGATGCATAAACAAGTATTAATACTATTATTAAAAGCTTTAAAATTATAGAAGGCACAAAATATTTTAAAAAATATTATGAAAAGAACAGGTGTTAATTACATTGGAGTTATTTGAATATTTCACCAGTTCCCTATAGCTCCCATACCTGATCTTGAGATAGTTCCAGAAAGTTAAAAGGGATTAAGCCAGTCTCACTTAAGGAGGAAGAATGCTCAATAAATTGGGAACTGCAGCAAGAAAGGCCCACCACCTAGGAATCACCAAGTGAAATTCCCTAACCAACAAGACCCACAGTATACCCACTCTGATGGATGTGATGGAATGTGGTAGATCAAGAGCACCAGAAGTTATGGCAGAAGAACACAGAAGACAAGAAAATAGCAGTGAGGGAAGAACCACTGCTGTTGGAACTACCTTCTAAACCTCATGCCTCAGTAGCTCCATCATGCATTGGGGGGAAAAAAATCCTTGAAGTCCTTGTGGTTTTTATTTATTTATTTATTTGATTTGCCAATTGTTTACAAGATAATAAGTATAAGTGTATACATAGTTGTGAATACATGAAATGGGTACATATAAGAAAAATAAAAGAAGAATAAGAGAAACAATAGGACAGGGACGGTAGGCACGTTGGTGCGCTTATGCACGCCCCCTACAGACCTCTTAGGAAAGGGGTGAGGTCAATGGTAGACAGTCTAAGGTTAAAGTTTTTGGGGTTTGGGGAAGAAACTACAGAGTCGGGTAGAGTATTCCAGACATTGACCACTCTATTGCTGAAGTCGTATTTCCTGCAATCAAGTTTGGTGCGGTTTACTTTGAGTTTGTATCTATTGTGTGCTCTTGTGTTGTTATGGTTGAAGCTGAAGTATTCATTGACAGGTAGGATATTGCAATGTATGATTTTATATACCATGCTTAAGTCAGACCGAAGACGGCGTAATTCAAGGTTTTCTAGTTCTAGAATTTCAAGTCTGGTGGCATAAGGCATAAGTTTTCTTGGTGATTCCTGGCCATTCTCTTGCTCTTGTTAATTTCTTCCCTCTCCTTCCTAATTACAGTGAATCTTCACCTTACAACCACAATTGGGGCCAGAAATTCCATCGTAAATAACTAGAGTTGGAGCTAATTTTATAACAATTTTACAATGCTTGTTAAGCAAATTACTGCAGTCATTAAGCGAATCCAGTTTCCCCGATGGACATTTGGATACCAGTCATAAATGCAAGCCCATTGATAAGCTCCTGAATACAATCACATGACCGCAGGATTGGTGCGACAGTTGAAAGTCCGAGCATAGATCACTTTTTCTGTGGCTATTGTAACTTTAATAGAATAACGGTGTTGGAAGGTCTTCTAGTCCAACCCCTTTCTCAAACAAACAAATGGCTGTCCAAACTCTTCTTAAAACCCACAACTTCTGGAAGAAAGCCTTTGCAATTGTTTAATAACTTTGAGCAGTGGGTAAAAGAAATGTCATATGTTGAAAATTACCTGTAGGAAACAGCCACAGAAAAAAATAGCTAAAAAAAAACCCACACAATCTTCAGAGGGCAGCAAAGAGATATTGAAAACTCCTTGCTACCCTCTAGTGGTCAAAGTCTTGCAACCTAGATATGGTATGACAAAGGGAGAGAAGCTTTCAGGCTACTGAGGAAGGTGGTTCCTTGAAGAAAGGAGGCATGATAACAGGACCTTCCAGCAAGATAGTGAAAGGGTACTTTGATTAAATCGGAAGGGAGTGAAACTCTTGTAAGGTTCAGGCTGTTGTCTTGGGCTTTCTGGCTGGGGAATTTTGGAGTTGAGGTCCGCACACGTTGCTGAGAGAAACACTGAGTTAAATCATTATACTCATGTTTGGCTTTCTGGTTTGGAGAAGGCCTTCTCTTATGTCGCCCAGGCTACAGAAAATGGCACAAATGTAATCTGTCCAGCTAACTGGTTCTTCACTTTAATTTAGACTGTCTTGATTTTACAGCTGTGTTTTGTATTTCTATTGTTAGCTGTAATTGTATGCTTAAAGTCACCTTAAAAATTTGAACAAATAAAAGAATAAGTTGTACATTTATTTTTAATTTGAGAAAGCGCTTTTCAGACTGGAGCTGGCTTGGTTAATGTTTAAAGACACCAGGCTAGAAACCAGGAGGCCATGAATTCTAGTCCCATTTTAAGCATAAAAGAAGCTGGATGACCTTGACCCAGTCATTCTCACTCAGCCCTAGGAAGAAGGCAATGGCAAAACCATTTCTGAAAACTATACAAACTTGCCCAGGAGTTAACACTGATTCAAAGACATTCACACAAAAATCCTTTATGGTCGGGATACCATTATAGTTTAATAATCCCAGAGTTGGATGCTGAATATTGATGCTCCGAAACAGGATGCGTATCAAAGCTTGGTAAAGCAAAGCTAAACAAAGAATGTAAACTGAAGTCTCTTTGGGTACGTTGTCTCAACAGAAGCAGCTGAATTAAACAGAGAATCCTGTGTTGATGTGATTTTTTTTTTTAAAGGGTTTCTGGAAGTGGCTTTGTGCAATCTTTTTACACTCTTTAGTCTACCTCTCTGTTAATGCAGCCTAGCCAACACAGCTCTAGGCTGCATAATCAGAGGGACAGGATCAAGATCATGTATAGTGTTAATACCACTTTATAATGCCTTGGTAAGGCCACATTTGAAATACTGTATCCAGTTTTGGGCGCCACGGTGTAAAAAAGATGTTGAGACTTTAGAAAGAGTGCAGAGAAGAGCAACAAAGATGATTAGGGGATTGGAGGTTAAAACATATAAAGAATGGTTGCAGGAACTGGGTATGTCTAGTCTAATGAATAGAAGGACTAGGGGAGACATGATTGCAGTCTTCCAATATCTCAGGGGCTGCCACAAAGAAGAGGGAGTCAAGCTATTCTCCAAAGCACCTGAGGGAAGGACAAGAAGCAATGGGTGGAAACTGATCAAGGAGAGAAGCAACCTAGAACGAAGGAGAAATTTCCTGACAGAACAATTAACCAGTGGAACAACTTGCCTCCAGAAGTTGTGAATTCAACAACACTGGAAGTTTTTAAGAAGAAATCGGGCAACCATTTGTCTGAAATGGTATGGGGTTTCCTGCCTGAGCAGGGGGCTGGACTAGAAGACCTCCAAGGCCCCTTCCAACTCTACTATTCCATTCTGTACTATTCAATGCCATGAACTCAGCATCTAAATGCCATTTAACACTGATCTGTCCTGTATCCTTCCTCATCTCTATTCTCTTGCAATCTCAGGTGCTATTCCCACATGGAAACTATTTGCCCAATGTGCACATTTGCTGAGTAAACAACAGCTTGATGGCTCAACTACAATTCTCTATGAATAGCAGTATATTCTTGAAGCCATTTTTTTAAAAGCGTCTCACTCTGAGAGCTCAGACAGCTGTGATGGCCCACAAGGAGAAAAGGCGATCCATTAAAAAATACAAATGAACTTGGCAACCAAGGATGATTTTAGATCAATGCCGTTTGTGCTGCTGTTCATGTTATATTTATTATTCACTTCACTCAACATGCTGGCTGGCTTTTTGCTTGTAGAGACTCTTATCTAATGCAATTCCACCTACACAATGCACATTATAGTAAGTTAAGATATGACCAAGGGCTGGATTTCTTATCTGAAGACCCACCAGCAAAAAAACAAACTGAAAAGCCTTTCTAATGCAAAACAAATCATTATCACACATGTTTGTGCATGTATATTTGTATCTTCTAGTCTCCTAGCATGTACAAAACATAAGAGACCTGCCAAAAGAGCACAAATCTGGCTTGGAAATGTGTTCCCATAATTGTCAAGTAGGGACCTGTAGAAAGCCAAAATCAAAAGCTGAGTGCATTAATACTATTCTTATTTTACACTTTCCCATGGATGGTATTCATAGGATACTATTCTAATATTGGAGTGGTGACATTAAAATAATTTAGAATAGGTATTTTAAAACTTGCAGGAGGATGGACTTAGCATTTGACTATAACTTTTTTTTAAAATACACTTTATTGATTTTACAATTAAAATAGACCAACAACACATATATAAATGCAAGAGAGAAAAAGAAAACAAGAAAAAAAAAGAATAGAAAAAGATAGAAAACAATTAAAAACATTTTCATCTTCAACAGTTTGTGAGACCTCCTTTTTATCCTTATTTTATGCCATATACACAATTAATCCTTACATATATCTGTATATCACTACTATGATTCTATCATATCTTCTTTTGCCTTTTAGTGTGAAATCTATCTTTGGTCTATCCATTTGTACCAGCAGTTCCAGCTGTCGTAATATATTGAAGTGTCTTTATCTTTTAATGCCAAGGTTAATTTGTCCGTTTCTGCACAACTTGAAATTTTTTGAATAATCACCTCCTCTGATGGAACATGAGGCTGTTTCCAACATTGTTCAAAAGCCAATCTGGCCGCTGTCAAAATATGAATTATTATATATTTTACTTTTTGGGGTAGTTCTTTATCAAAGATCCCTAATAGAAAGGACTCTGGTTTGAATTAGATCTGTTCTCTTGTCATTTCCTCCAGCCAATTTCTAATTTTCTGCCAATATTTTTGAGTTTCTGTACAAGACCATCACATATGGAAGAAAGTTCCCTCTTTTTTTTTTTTTGCATTTCCAGCAGTTCGGACTCATATTGGGGTGCATCTTTGCTAATCCCGAAGGAGGAAGGTGCCACCTGTAAAACATTTTATAGGCATTTTCTTTGTACGTTACTGATTTTGTAATTTTGTTATTTCTATCCCAGACCTTTTCCCATTCTGTTAAGGTGATACTACATCCTATGTTCCTACTCCAGGCTATTATGTTCCCTTTAACAATTTCTTCCTCTAATTCTACCGCTAATAAATAATTATAAAATTTTGTTATTTTTTTTGCCTGATCCTAATAAAATTATATCTAATTGCTGGAGTTTATTATTAATTCCAAATTCTTTCTTGTCCTGTTTGTATCTACTGTATCTACTATGCTCACCGATCAATTTTTAATCCCTGATCTTGAAGGTCTTGCCACGATTTCAGATTTCCTTGTGTATCCAATAGGTTTAATCAGTTTAGTAATATCCAGATTTTTGGGGTGGGTCATTACCCCCTGTGTTGAGATCCAGATTGGTATTGACTATAACTTTTTAAAGTACCTGCATTTTATTCCAGACTCACCCAATGTCCATTGCAGCTGTCACAGGAACCCAAGAAATGGTTTAAGAACTGCAGACATCTGCCCTATTTATGCCTCTGTGCATTCTGAAACACCTTTACTGTAATCACATCCAAAGCACATCCAGTCATAAGTACTAGCTATGTAGCAGACATAAATGTTGTACATTAAAGCAGCCAGTGTGATGCAGCATTCTGTATGTATTAGGCAAACCTAGGTAATACTGATTCATTTAATATGGCATGTCTCAGTGAACCATGATTTAATGGATATGGGAACCTAGTTGAGCTACATAGTATTTTTCCATTAATTTCTCATTAATGGAATATTCAAGTTAGAGACAGATTTTAAATTATGTACTTAATGCAATCAATAAATAAGCATTTCTTTATGTATGTCCTGAATTTCCCACCATATTTTACCCATTATCATCACATTCATGTTAGAAGCACCAAAATGCTTTCAAGTTGAAAAGAGTAACCAGTGACATCATCATTGTCTGGGGGATGGCCAGTTGTGCGCTCCTTTCATGTCCCCATTTATGAGCCCACCGAAGTGGTATCTATTTATTTACTCCTGCTTGCACAGTTTTAAATTGCAGAATAGAATAGAATAGAATAGAATAGAATAGAATAGAATAGAATAGAATAGAATAGAATAGAATAGAATAGAATAGAATAGAATAGAATAGAATAGAATAGCAGAGTTGGAAGGGACCCTGGAGGTCTTCCAGTCCAACCCCCTGCTTAGGCAGGAAACTCTATACCATTTCAGACAAATGGTTATCCAATCACTTCTTTAAAACTTCCAAGGTTGAGTCTCTTTAATTGTTCTAACTGCTAGATTGGCAAGAGCTGAAGGGAGCTCTCCTCACCACACAGAAGCACTCAGGTCTCGAACATTGCAAATTGTGAAACCAGCATTCTAACCATATGAACCAGTGAGCTCCCAACCAGATTTTTACTGAAGAACCCAGTCTATGAGAAGGGGAGAAAAAACTGTCCTATTTCTCTTAAATTATGTGTACTATTCCCCACGAAGCGTCCCACCAACTCACCTCTGTTATTTGTTTGAAATTCTCTGCAAAAATATCACAATAACTACAAGTCACATACACAAAATAACTGCAAGAAAATATTGCAGTGGGGTTCCAATTGCATCCATCCCATTTTGGATAATTCTATGCTTCTGTGCAGCTTTTCCATCTTTTTCCATTCCAACAGCTAGCCAATAATGTTTTTACAGGAAATAGCTAGACTTTGAATTGTATTTGAAACCAATTATCAGCTAAGAAACATTATTATCTGGCAAACATTATTATTGGCATTATTACCCAAATTGTCAGTTCCTGTTGATAGAATAGTCAATATGGACATATTTAAACCGATTCCACTAAAAAGCAAGCAGGCATGTTTTCTCAGAAATATGTGATCTATGCTGGCTTAGTCAAGCCTGAAGCCAGTCTACTGGAGAAACAGAGTATAAATGCTTTAAAGAAAACACCATTCTTCACCAATGCATACAATTACAAAGTTAGCCTTCAAGTATTAAATCAACATGTGTAAACTAGTTTTTTTTTTAACTGGAGAAAAAGTAATATACATTTCTGATATGTCAACAAAGTAAAATCTTTTCTATGAATTAAGTCTTAGAGATACTGCAGAATTGTTTGGCCTTGATTCAGAAATCTAGAGCCACTATCAGAAATCCACAAGCATCTGTTAAACTCTTGGGGACCAAATAATACCCACAAATTTTCTACAAAGTCTACAAGCGATTGCAGGAAAATTCAAAAGTAGCTCCCAGAAGTCTGAGATCTTTTGGTAATACCCATTCCAGATGGCTTTAATCATGTAGGCAGGAATTATTGGGGAAAAAAGTTGTTTTTTTAAAATCATGCATATTTTATTACCAAATACTGAAAGTTAATATGTTCAGAATAAAGATGTATTTAGCGTGCCCTGGGAATAGAAAAAAGAATAATTCTTAGGAACTAAAGTATTTATATTTAGAGATGTGTGATCTAGTAGTTTTTGAGGAAAATATATTCTGTTAATCATAGACATATTATTTCTCTCCTTGGGGGGAAAAACTTGTACAGGCTTAGCAAACATTGAACATTTGGTTTCTCTTCTCAAATATTTTAAACCAGGTAAACCTAAAATATATTTGTAATCAGATAATTTTTGTGATGCATATATTTTTATTTATTATGTTGTTCTTTCATTTTTTCTTCATGTGGAGTGAGTTGTTTGTTTTATGAATGTTCCCTTAAAAATTGGCTAATAAAAACATTAAAAAGTTTTTTTTTAACAAAAGGGTTTCCTTATGAAATGGTAGGCTTCATAAAGAACTAGTTGGAATTCACTTCTTGTTTTGCAGATCTCTATCATTAAGACTTAGGTCCACATTGTTTTATTGTAGGAGGATATTTCAGAATATGCCTGACATAAAAAAGGCACTTAAAAATGATAAAAGCCCAATTTATTTACTTAGCTCTGTTTTAAAGAATCAAAAGCATAACACTGGAACAAAAATCAAGACATTAAAAGGAGGAAAAAAATCCTTTGGTTAGAGTTTATTGATTCATGACTGTTTTTTTCTTACTAAATTACAATTCACTTAAAAGATCGTTTTGAATTTTTTTTACTATTTTGCTTCCACATTTCAAAGAGAAGGTCAAAATGGCAATACTATTAGCTTTTTTTAAAAAAGCTTGCATCTATAGCCAAAGTTCATAACCGGACCTTGATTCTCATGGAAAGAACAACCAGGAATTCTAATTTAGCTATAATATAATATATAGGGTGAGTTTGCATAAACCATTAACATTGTATCCATGTAAAGAGGGGTATGGATTGCCTATTTTAAGCCTCCCTAAACCATGGATAGCCTCTGTAATAAAGATCTCCATTTGTCAAGTTGAAAACAATAGAAAGTTTCTAGTGGGAGAAGAACAACCGTATCTGGGTTATCAAAATTCATTAGATTCATTATCAAAAACCATTAGATAAAGCAGAGCAATACAGAAAACTCATCCCTTGTTGACATCTAAAGGTCATTGAGATGCTTGTAGCTTTTAGCTAGGAGAGAATTTTTAATTCTTTCTTTTTGTATAATTCTCATACTAAACATTTGCCCAACAAATTGCTGGAAAGATCAGAAGTATATTCCTTCTAAGAAAAAGCTTTCGGGGGACCTTGCTCCCAAGGTCTCTGATTGGGAGACCCTATTTCAAAAGCTGGGCTCATGGGATCAGTTGGAATTGTTGCTAATGTGGCAGGCTCCTTGCTGCGTGGCAACCCCCTTGCTTGAGCTACTGGTGGCAATCTCAGGATTGGCAGAAGAGTTCCCTAAGCTCATGGTCTTGGGGACTTCAATCTGCCATCCCAAGGTTTGGCCTCAAAAGCAGCCCAAGAGTTCATGGCCACCATGATGGCATAGGCCTATCCTAGATCATCTAGACCAGGGGTATCAAACTGGCAGCCCCCAGACTGGATGCGTCACCCACAGGCCAAGCCCACTTGAGCTCCGCAAAGGGGAAAAAAACATAGCAAAATGTCACATGATGGCAACGTGACACCGCGAATTTGACTCCCATGATCTAGACAATGGTCACAACTGAATATCTTGTCAGAACAATGGAATGGTAATGTAGGGAAACGCTTGTTGTCTCCCCCTCCTCTTCCATCATGGTCAGATCATGTCCTGGTGCCCTTGAGAATCTAATTTACTGCCCTCTTTTGCAGGGAGGCTGGATCCATTTGAATAGCCTGCCTCTGGAGACTAATGGACCCGAATGGCTTCTGGAGGGAACTGAGAAGTATCCCACAGCTTTATTGTACATTCCTGTTGAAGCTGTACCTACATCCTGGAACCAAAGGCAAGCCAAGCCTTTGGACATGATTGCGCTTGTGGGGCGCTGTGGACCCATTGCTCCCAACACTCTTCATAGTTCCTGGAAAAGCTACAGGTTCTGAAAAGGGCTAAGAGATGCTTAGAGCATCGCTGGAAGAAAACAAGGGATGAATTACATTAGACAAAACTTAGACCTTCCTTGCGGTGATAAGAGTGATGAAACATCATTTCCCAATCTTATTGCCTCCATTGTATCATCCAATGGCCCTGTTCAGGATAACTCAGTCCCTCTTAGAGAAAGAGGATCTTTTTCAGGGTCATGCAGAGAAACTAGTGGAACATATGATGGACAAAGTCATTTTGGATTCATCTCCAATTGGACTTCATGCATGGTGCAGGTCCATTAGAAATGTCTGGGGAAAGGTTTTACTTGTCTATCTGGGAATTATTCAAGCCTGTTGGACTTGATGAAGAGGACAGGGTCCTCAATGCTATCAGTGCAACCACCTATTAGTTAGATCTGGGACTTTAACATTTTTAGTTCTGGATGGAATTGCATTACCCCAGATGTAGCTGATGCACAACTTGGAGGTTCTCCTAGACTCAAAACTCCTGCTCAATGAGCAGGTGGTAGTCATAAGACTTTGAGCAACTTTGTTTTGTGTTGTCCCTTTCCTGGATCTGGAGTCACTGCACTCAGTCACACAAGCCCTAGTCAGGTTGTGGTCCTCCAGCAGCCTGTGGAGACGGCAGCAGAGTTGGACAGTGGGGAGGAACATGGGTCAGTCCAGGAGTCTGGGGAAGACTCGAACGAGAGTCCTGCATCCGATACAGAGATGGGGCCAAGGCCATCTGGGAGTTATGTGCTGACTCCAGAGCCTCCAGAATCTGACAGCAGTAAGGCACAGAAACAAGGGAAGCCTATTCCCAATGCATGCATGGGCAGAGCTGCCAGAAGGTGAGAACAATTAAGACAACAGGGGCGACTCAGGAGTAAGGCTTGGAGGTGATTGGCCCTCCCATAAGACATAAAGGAGGAGCAAAGGGACATGAATCTTTGCAGGAAGCAACTTCGTTCATTCTGGTTGGTTTGAAACCTGAAGCTCTGTGTTGAATTTGTGCTCCATTTGGCCTTGTATAATTTAGTCGTTGACAGCATTTCAAGGAAGATAAAAGTGCGTGCTTATCAGACTTATCCTGAAGGGCTTTGGCAGACTTCCATGGGACTATTTACAAACTGTTTGAGACTCATTACAGGCAGTGAATGACTAAAATTTACAGCCGTTGATAAAGAAAAAAGGGTTTCGGGATTAACATGTGTTTGTTAGTGTCACAGGCAGTTCTGGGGGATGAGCTAAGATGGTCCATCTTACACTATTGTTCTGCAAGCTGCACTTGTTGCCAGTTTGCTTTCAATCCAATTCAATGCATTGGTTATCACTTTTAAGGCTCTTCATAGCATGGGTCTAGGTTATCTGAAGAATTGTCTCACCCCAATGGGATTAGCCCACTTCACCTGCACCAGTGGAACAGGCATCCTGCAGATCTGTTGGTGAAGTAATTTCAGCTGGTGGGACCCAGAAGAACCTTTCTACCACAGCACCCACCCTCTGGAACATCATGCCCCCTGAAGCTCCGTACCCACCCCTTTGGCCTTCCAAAAGGGCTTGAAGATCTGGTTCTGCCAATTGGCCTGGGCCATGCATCTAAAAGTTACCAAGCTTGGGAAACACTGAATTAGAGGCTTCCCCTACTTCTAATTCTTCTTAATTGGGAAAAGTTTCAAGTCCCTGGGTTATGAGTATAAAGCTGACAGGATAATACTTATAGGGACAGGACCAGCTATTACTTACTGCTCCAAAGATAGCAATGAAATCATAAGACTTGAAAGTCATTTAAAAGTACCAGTATCTTTCTCCATGGTTTTGTCTACTTTTATAAACTTACTAAGATAAAATATACCAACAGCAGAGTGTTACGACAATTGAGTCCTGTCAGTCCTTTCCAGGACAACTCAAGCTTGCCACCCATTAATTAACACTCTTTGCAACCAGAAACCCCAATGACTCAATGATCCTCCAAAGTTTATGCCCTATACCAGACCATAAGAATAACCAGTGATCATTCTTCCAGGACTCCTAATCACATTTTGTTGTTATGGCCAAAATAGATTTTCAGGGCCTTTACCCCTGAGCATGCAAACATGCCAAAGAGCAGATTCAGTTGCCCACTATCGCAATCAAAAGAACTATTCCTCTTCCTAAACACTTGTCATTGCAGATAAGAAAGGAATATTGCTTACCTTTACCAAAGGCACAATAAAATAGATTAGAGGCAGTGAAGATTTAGCCTCATGGGGTTGACTAAGGAAATTGGTTAAGGTATTGTATAAGGAGTACAGTGAGAAAATTATTGTGCTTGCTAATAAGGGGAGTGGGTTCTTCTAGGCTCCCCAAAAGCATGATGTTTCTTAACAATAAAATGCCACTCCTTACACAATCAGACATATCCAGTTTTCCATCTAAACCCTTAAGATCTTGACAGCAAATCAGAACCCAATCACCTCTAAATTCACAATTCAAAGTCATAAAATACCTTGCTGTCTTTTGTTCTCTGTTCGCCTTCCTTTTTAATTTGCAATCCAACTATCCTTGTTTCACTAGAGTAATCTTCCTTCTCAGAGTTGCACTTCATCTTTTGCATTCACAACACCGTCAGCCTGGCATCATAACAAGGCCAATCATGTGGATGTAATAAATTGAGAAAATAAGCTTGAGGAACAGAAGGAAGAGGTTACTGCCAAGGTAAGGATCAGATAGGAGAAATCTGAGTCCATAGCAGAAATGAAATTTGAGAAAAACATCTCAAATTTGACTTTTCTTAGTCTTCTTTAGGATGAAGATAGGAAAAGCGAGGCCGATTCAGAGTTGCAAGATTCTGTTACTGCAATTCTATAATTAAAGTAGTTTTAATAGTCATGACTTTTGTGTTCAAGTCTGGCCTTCCTTAAAGGACTGACAGGGAGATCTTTTCCAGCAAGAGGTAAAACTGCCAGTCAGCTATGCCAATCTTCCTGGTGCCCTTGTAACCCAGTGATCAGAGGCAGCAAAGCACTCCACACCAGAAGTAATTTGTCATTCTTTAATGTCATGCCAAGTCTGATGCCCAGAAAAGCAAGTAAAAAGATTGCCGTTGGCCTTTAATATAGTTTTTGAAAGTCTGTATTTGAAATGGGAGTAGGACATATTGTACCATGACTCTGCCAACTTCTCTACAGACTATGTGCAAGAGGAGTGGGAAGTTGTCCCTTATTCATCTCCTAAATGAAGATTCTTCTCCTAAAAGATAATAGGGCAGATATTTTAAAAATTAAATGGGTCCAACTTACCAGAATTAACATATACTAAGAAGTGCACCATGCCCTCTATTTTATTCAAAAGAAGGAGAAAGAGTTGTTTCAGGCATTATGAAATTTCCCCATTTTAGTTTATGGATTAATTTTCTTTCTAATCAAATCTTGAAGTGGTGCAATTAGATTAAGTCTGCCCTTGAATCTCAGATCACAAACTAAAATTGAATCATGCCGTCTTTGAATGTCAGAACTCTTATTTGAATTGAATCAGAACTAATTTGCAGAGACCTCCTGTGAATTGTCTTAAAAATATATAATGTTTGGCAGCTCTTCCTCTCAAGAGTGAATAACCTGCAGCCATACGACTTCAGAAGCACTTTTTTTTCTACCTCCTGAGATTATGGTTGCTCGGTGGTGATAACATGTTACTTCCCAGTAATTTGAAATGGGAAACACATTAAAATTATAAAATAAACATGGTACAGAAGAGATCTACCACTCAGGAAAAAATGGACATCTCACTTTGCATTGCTACTCCCTATGCCATCTTTAATGTTGCTAAAGTTTGTCTATTATGATACTTTCTTCATCTATATATATAAAAGCGAAATAACACTCATGCATCATCACAAAATCTCCAGAACCGTAAACTGGAAATTTGGCATGTATGTTCCTCTTGGTTTCTAGGTGCTCACTAAGAAAGGATTTTTCAAAATGACCACTAGAGCATTAGTGTTTCCTATATTATTATTAACACACTCTGATGCTAAGGAGTTCTACTCCCCCTCCCCACCTAAAAAAAATCTGTTCCAAATGCAAAACACAAGCAGAAGAGAGGAGTTTCAGTTTCAGAGCACCAAGCAACTTTAGCACAGAACAGTTGAGCTAAACCACTCCAGGTTCCTTGCTGACTCCTTGCTCATACAGCAAATACTGTTTCAGTTTCCAAACATGCTGACAGGACGCTAGCCAGATAAATACAGATGGATGCCGGTAGGCAGAGGCAGAATTTTTTCCCCCTTATTTTCCTCCCAAAAAACTAAACCCAACCACATAGTTTTGTAGCAAAGCATGGGTATTAAGATATATATATATATATATATATTTGCTTGCAAATATTTTTGAGTTGCAAAGTTAATATCAGCTTTTTGCAGAGCCAGTCTTGCCCTGTAGAAGGGTAAGGCAATCTTAATGTGTAGAATCAAGAGAAGTAAAGTAAGGCAGTAATTGGTCTAATGCATTTTGAAAATGGTGACCTTAGCTAATAAGATTGGCTCTATGTTGACTTTATTTTTTGGGCTAGCATTGGCTTTTCAATTTGGGATAAGAAAAGAAATCTCCATACTGGTAGTTTTCTATATTTCACTATTTTAGACTTCTTCAAAAGATCTACAGATGGCTCTTATTGTTTGGACCTGACTTCTTGCTTTCTCATAGTAAAAAACAGAGGAGTTCTTAATTTTTGACAAGCCCAGGTTATTTGTTGGAAAGTTTCTTTCTGAGATTTCCACTGATTTAGCTCTCTCTCAAATAGACAAACAGTCCTCTGTCTTGGAAGCCCATACATTCCAAATTCAATTCACTGAGGCCATAATGCCTCAGATACACAGAATAATTGCTCCAAATAAGAAACAACTCTTTGAATGGAAGAACAATTAACAGCTGAATGAAAAGAGTAGATATAGAGTAGGAGAATGCTGAAATGAATAAGAATTGGTGGAGGGAAGCCTACAGTGGTAGTGATGTGATGAGGAGAGTAGATACCTGCAGTTGGGTTTTCCAATTCTTGGCCTTCATAGAACTGTCAGCAGACAATTATTAGCCATTAAGATCTTTCTTACAAAATTAGATTCAAATGCATCACATTTCAGATTACAGACCATGTCTATGAAGAAGGAACTTTGTTAAAAGATGATAGGGATCTGGCAGAGGAAATGGAAAAGGGAGGGGGAGGAACAAGACATACATTTCACAACCAGCTAAAACACAAAGTGGCTGCCAAAGACAACACACCCCATAGTAAGGGTTCAATTGCTCTTCTGATTCCCATGTCCAGAAAAGCAGCTAAATCTTCAAGATTTTTTGAAAGGTGAGAGAATCAGGCCAAATTAATTTATTCCAAAAGGCAGTACAACTACAGATAATGCACTTTCTGGATCCCAATAGATGATAATCCCTGATAAACTGGACCCTGAATGTGCCCCTCTTGTCTAAATGATTGGTGCATTTTGTATATACTAGCTAAGGATTATGGGATTTAGAATAAACCTATCTTGATGGGCTGAGATTGGTAAAAGCTAAAGTAATGAGCAATGTTTCCAATGAATTGAAACAATACAGGAAGTGCAAGGATAGGCATTATCTAACATGATTTCTTTAGACTTCAATTTGGAGTGCAAAGCCAACTATTTGATCTTGTTATTTATAGATTATAACTCTGGCAGAGTTTGGGGGAGAGAAAGACTTTTGCTGCTTTCCTTGCGTGCAGCCAAAAGTAGAAGAAGAAAACGAAAGAAGCAACCCAGTGCCAACAGCCAGGCAAGTTCCCCTCTCCATCCTTTCCTCCCTCCCCTCACTACCTTGTGTTGTTCCTAATGCAAGCGACGCAAGCCTTGTGTTCCCAAGGGCCATGTGGGCAGCGCAGCCTTGTGTTCCCCTGCAGCCTGGATTAATTGCTTGGGGGGGGTGCTCTGGGGGTGACATTTCTCTGCAGACCACCAACATTTTCTCACGGACCACCAGTGGGTCGCGGACCACCGGTTGGCGACCACTGCTCTATAGCATCGTTTTGAGGGTAGGAATTTAAACAGTTTATGTCCAGGATATAAGGGGTCTGTAAATATTTTCACAGGCCTCTTTTTGACTCATGATCAAATCCTCAATGGAATACAGGTTGGTAATAATTGTTTTTTCTGTAGTCCTAATTATCCTCTGAAGTCTGTGTCTGTCCTGTTGGGTTGCAGAGCCAAACCAGACAGTTATAGAGGTGCAGATGATAGACTCAATAATTCCTCTGTAGAACTGGATCAGCAGCTCCATGGGCAGTTTGAGCTTTCTGAGTTGTGCTTTTTTGATGATGTTTTTGATGTTAGGTGTCCATTTTAGGTCTTGTGATATGATAGAACCTAGAAATTTGAAAGTCTCTACTGTTGATACTGTGTTGTCTAGTATTGTAAGAGGTGGTAGTATGGGAGGGTTTCTTCTAAAGTCTGCCACCATTTCTGCGGTTTTGAGTATGTTCAGTTCCAGATTGTTCCGGTCACATCACAAGGCAAGTTGTACAACCTCCTGCCTGTGTGCGGATTCATCGTTGCCTCGAATTAAGACCAATCACTGTTGCATCATCTGCAAACTTCAGTATTTTAACAGATGGGTCGTTTGAGATGCAGTCATTGGTAAATAGGGAGAAGAGAAGTGAAGAAAGCACACAGCCTTGGGGGGGGGGCTGTGCTAATTGTACAGGTATCAGATGTGATTCAGCCTAGCTTCACCTGCTGTTTCCTGTCTGTTAGGAAGTTATGATCCATTTACAAGTGTTCAGGTACCGCTAGCTGGTTTAGTTTAGTTAGAAGAATGTCTGGAATGATGGTATTGAATGCTGAACAGAAGTCTACAAAGATGGCCCTTGAGTAGGCATTTGGAGATTCAAGTTCTTATAGGAATTCGTGCAGAGCCATATTAACAGCATCATCTGTCGATCTATTTGCTCGGTATGCAAACTGCATGGGATCTAACAGCAGATCTGTGATGGTTTTTAGGTGGGACAGCACTAGTCTTTCAAAGGTTTTCATAACTACAGATGTTAGAGCAATTGGTCTATAGTCATTCAGTTTCCTGATGAAAGGCTTCTTTGGCACTGGGATGATAGCAGAGTGTTTGAAGCAGGAAGGAACATAGCACATCTCTAGTGATCTATTGAAGATTCGGATGAAGATGGGGGCCTCTGCAATAGGCTCTACACCATTTCTGACAAATGGCAATCTCTTCTTGAAAGTCTCAAGTGATGAAGCTCCCACAACTTCTGAGGGCAAGCTGTTCCATTGTTGATTATTCTCACTGTCAGAAAATTTCTCCTTTTCCAGGTTAAATATCTCCTTGTTCAGTTTCCAACCATTATTGGTTTGGCATGATCTGTTTTTAAGAAACCTGTGCTGACTGCTAGTTGTTACACTTGTTTCTAGATGTTGGCAGATATGTTTTTTATTATCTTTTCCACTATCTTCACGGGTATTGATGTTAGGCTGATTAGTCTGGGGTTTTTTTCCTCCTTTTTTTGAAGATGGGAACAACATTAGCTTTTTCCAGTCCTCTGGTGCTCCACGATTTTTTCAAGATGTGGTGCAGTGGTTCTGAGATGACCTCTGCCAGCTCCTTTAGAACTTATATATATAAGGATATAATCTGGATGTAATCTGTCAGGTCCCAGTGATTTGTGTTCATCAAGACAATGGACCCAGAATCTGCCTTTTATCTTTGTCTGTCCTCTATCCCCAACTTTCCTTTGCTTGATTTGCAGCAATACAAAATGTTGTTTTTTTAAATAAAAAAACCTCCATTTCCAGATAAATGTCTATCCCAAAACCTTAGCATCTGCAGAAACCCTGGACAAATTCCATTCAATAGAAAACCAGCCAAGCCCCAAGAAGCTCCAGCATCCTCAATCCTATAATCATGGATTTGAGATCTGGGAAAGTTTAACAGGAAAAGATTGGATTGCTACTCTGGGAATGTCAATGGAGATTTTAGTGTGGGAGCCCTAGGATACAGTGTCAAAGCCCTGGGTAGAGGTGCCTTAAGCTAAACATACTTGCTCTAATGATATTTTCAAATGCTCTCCAACCTGATCACCAGGGAGCACTCTGCAGTTAATGAGGTCCCTCTGTAACCTCAGGTCTTTTGCATCAAGGAGCAAAGAGCTAACAACTAACTAAACAATAATACAATTACTGCAGACACAATTATATCACTTGAATAAATAAAAACAATGATAAAAAATAATGGCTTTAAAATGTTTTGTAGCCACCTTGGGAAAATTCCTGTTCTGAAAGGCAACATGCATATTCCTAAAGAAAAGAAATTATCAATCAGGAAGCAATTAAAGTCTCTAATGTCAAGCCTGTTTGCTACAATAGAATCTTGGGACATTTCCAGGTGGCTATTAGTGTTATTTCTCAGAAGGAGAAGGGGAAGGAGAAGGAGAAAGGAAGGAAGGGAAGGAAGAGACAGAAGAATGAACTCAACTATAGTCTAATTGCTCTGCTTGTTCTCTGAATATTCTCTGAAGAGGGTAAAAAAAATAGGGGAAAATAGTGAAAAAAATTAGGAGGAAGAACTGACAGCTTTGCTTATCCTTTTCCTCTATCAACTTCCATGAATGAGGTGGAGTGGTTGCACAATAAAAAATTTAAGCTGGCTATAGATATTTGCTTCTATGGTCCATCAGATAATTACAGAGAACAGAAGTTGACATTAGTTCTGGACTGTGCTTTTTTATTTACCTTTTCTTTCTTTCTCATCTGCCTCTCCCTAGGTAGCTTCATCAGGGCATAAGAACTTTGCTAGAAACAATCGAAGGCCTCCCTTTGTGTTCCCTAATGCCCACAGTCAACCCAGAGATTGACAGTGAGAACATGATCATCCTTCTACTTGACATGAGAACCTTTAGCTAATGTTCAGAGGCATACAGCATACCTTACAACCTTTCTCCTCTTGTGTGTGTTTGTACCTTCAAATCAGTCTTGACTCCTGGTGAGTCCCTTAAGTTTTCTTCGCAAGAATTTTAGAAGTGGTTTGCACTTGCTTCTTCCTAGGGCTGAAAGATAGTCCAAGCTTATACAGCTCACTTTGTGCTAAGGCTGCATGAGAACTCATGGTCTTCCAGTTTCTAACCTGCTGGTGAAATCTCTGGTGCTACTTTCTTGCAGCTGTTCCTGATGCGATCTGATAGTCAATGAGCATTGGGATTATTAGAAGCACAAAAAGTCCTCAGATTTTCTTATGGAACCAGCTCAAGGATAGGCCCAAACATTCTGCAGGAAGATATACTGGAAACTGCTAATGGTTTATAAATATTCCATATACTAAAATAATAAGCCAAGACATCACACTGTATGGGACAGGAGTGTCAAACTCAAAGCCCGCAGGCCAGATCTGGCTCACTGGATGCTTAGATTTGGCCCGCAGGCCAGCCTGGAAATAACAAAGGACCAGAAAAGAGGAGAAGAAAGAAGAGGAAAGGAAAAAGAAAAAAAGGAAGGAAAATACACTTGTAGAATTCAGCTTCTCAAGTAGGAGTCCTTCCTTGATTGTGCTAGAGTCATGCAGGAGTTCCATAGTGTACATTACTTCAACATAGAACCTCTTGTAATATGCTCTATGAAGAAGGGGGGCCATTGGATTTCCAGATGTTTAGTTCTTTCAACAAACACTTCTGTTATGAGAATGCATTCAACTGTTGAGAAACCTTTAGATTCATTCATTCAATATGCATGTAGCTGAATCTAGGAGACATTCCAGACATCATTTCTAGTCTCCAGTTTTAATGATACCAAAGCCTTCCAGAATTAAGCCAGATTGATTTTTTTCTTCCGTTAGAACAATGCAAAACAAGAATTTCCCCTGAAATTTGCAACATTATAGGCATTATTATATCAGTAACCTCAAACACAGGTAACCTGTGAACAGTCTTTTCTTTATGATAATTATGGGAGGGGGCAGGACAATGCTAACAAGTTATTTCTTTTCCTTTTTTTGCAGAGGAAATGAAGCATTTTTTGTTAATAGGCACAAAGAACATATAGCTATTGGTAAGTTTAGAGACTTTTCAACTACTGATTATTTGCCATCTAAACTCACAAAAACCATGGCAATATTTATAAGCCTATAAATATCAGGCAGAGATGAAAAGGTAAAACAACTCAGAAGTATTTTGATTTAAATAAGTATTGTAAAAGTTTAGAAAATGGGCTTGTGATCCACAATTCAGATCTCAGTATTTACTGCCACATTCTTTCAAACATAAGTATGTGAAAACACATTCAGTGTATAACATACAGTATATTTTATTGTGAATACTAATATATAATTCCAGTCACATTATTGGCTGGAATATTTCTATTGTGTTCCACAGTGTATTTGAGAGAGAGAGATTGAGAAAATAAAACATTAGCACCATTTTGTGCACATGGCAAAGACAATTTTTAAGCAGGACATGTTTCAGTTCCAACAGGAGGGAAATTCAATAATACTTTGATAAACAGGTAATCCTCAACTTATAACCACAATTGGGATCAATTCTGTTGCTTGGTAAGGCAGTTGTTAAGTGACACTTACCTGATTTTACAACCCTTTTGCCACCGTTGTTAAACAAATCACTGCAGTTGTTAAGTGATTCATGCACTTGTTAAACAAATCCATCTTCCCCCAATGACTTGTAGAAGCCAGTTAGGAAGATCACAAATGACAAACGCATAACCCAGGGATGCTGCAACCATCGTAAATACATGCTGGTTGCTACCTGCCTGAATTCTGATCACATGACTGTGAGGATGCTACAATAGTCATAAGTGTGAGGACTAGTTGTAAGTCTTTTTTTTTCTTTTTAACTTTGAACGGGAACTACCTGTGTAGTCTACTGTTCCATCTCACCATGGAGAATCAACATGCCTGAACAGTGAGAAAAATGCACCTGCAAGACAAAAGAAAGAATTTAAAATATATTTCAAATACACAAATACTAAACTCATCTTTCAACAGTTCAAAAGGCCTACTTGAATGGGCTTTGACTTTTCCTCAACGCTTTAAAAGTGGTGGCCAAATGCAGTTCTGACCATGGACAATTCTTAATTGGACGCAATTTCCTTTGAAATTAGGGAATATTAAGGATTTCACTATGAAACAATCGAGTCCATAACTTTAAGGTCCTGTTTTCCGAGAAGTAGAACAACTAAGAAATATGTATTCCACCTTATCCCTTGTATAGTCAATGTTATATGTCAGGGATCGTCAACCTTTTGGACCTCAGGGATCACCAAACTCATACTTTTAAATCCCGAGACTAATACAATTTTTTTTAAAAAGGTAATATATTTAATATAAAAATTAATTTTTATATTAAATATAAATTTAATATTTAAAAATTAATTTTTAATATGAATGTATGTATGTGTGTATGTATGTATGTAAGGTATTTAGGTTTCTTCGGGTATTTTCCCACGTCTTAATATTTGTGCTTTTATTATAGAGACGTTTCGGCAGAATCTCATCTGCCATCCTCAGGCTTGTGTACTGGGTTCTTTTTAATCTTGTGTGTCAGGCTTGGCAGCTGTTTTTTGTTTTATATAAAACATAAAAATGCTTATTTAATTATAACAAAATCGTAAATGCTTAATCATAACTGTGGGGCAGAGCAAAGGGAAAGGAGGGGCCTCTCTCATCCGGCTGGGAAGATCTGGACGGGGAGGAACCTGCTCCCCCTCAAACAGAGGAAAAGCAGAACCTCCCCCCCCCCAATCTGGTCTCCTGTCATTTCATATCTCCCCCAAGTCAGAGGAAACCTCTCCCTCCTTTGCCAGGTGTGGCTGCCTGGAGTTGGGGGAGGGAAGGAGGTTAGGGCTGGAAGCGCTGAGGAAGATGGGTTCCTAATAATCAGGCAGCACACACACACACACACCGAGGTTAAGAAGAGGACTCCTAAGGTTTCTCTCACTCCTTCCAAGAAGAGAAAGATCCCTCCCTGTGTGGAGGCCGAAAGGGAGGAGGTGTCGAGCCCAGAAAAGCTCAAGCACTCACCTGCACAAAACAGGCTGGCTATTAGGAGCGTCCTGGTGCTCTTTTTATCTGGGCATTTGGTCTCCCACCCCACCCAATGCCAAAGGAAAGCCAGCCAAGCTTCTCCTTCCCTCCTACCCTTCCCTGCTCCCTTCCCCCCCACTCACTCCTACTTTGAGACAGAGGAGAGCACGCTGGAAACGTGTGTTGGCATTTCCAAAATGCATTTCTCCAGTACTCGCCCGCAATTCTTCGCGTTCCTCCAGGCCTGGCTTGCTGAGGGGGGAGAGCAGCCCTGATGTCTCTGCTGCCCCCCACACATACAGTCCCAGCCATTGCCGCCTGGGCATGGCACAGGAAAAGAAAGCGAGCAGAAACATAGCTCTTGCTGAGGCAAAAGAACGGAGATTGGGGAGGGCACAGGCAACAGAAAGCGGTGCTTTTGAAAAGTGGCAGCTTCCGTCTTCTCTTGCCTGTGCCTTCCTCGATCTCAGCTCTTTCGCCCCAGCGAGAGCTATGTTTCTGCTCGCATTTCCTGTGCCTTCCCTGGGTAGCGATGGGGGGGGGGGGCAGCAGAGCAGAGCATCGAGAGGGATGAGAAAATTGACAACGCCCCATTCTGGACCTCTGAACAGGATGGTAAGCGCAGACTTGCCCACTCCACCCCCTCCCACCACCACCAGCTGGTACTTTTCCTGCCTCAGGCTGTCCCTACAGCCTGCGGCCATTGAGGAACAGCCCAGGCAAGAAGAGGCGAACTGGAAGGCGCGGGAGTGCCGTGTAAATGCAAGTAACATGGCACTCTTGCACCTTCCAGCCATCTCCATCGCCCCTTCAGCCCTCCTGTGCCAACAGCCCCCTCTTGCTGCAACAGCACCATTACCTCGTCCTGGCCAGCGAGGGCTGTGTTGCTTTTTGCAGGTTTGCGCTTGGTGGGGGCCAGTGGGTGGATGGGCCATGTGGGTTGCGCAGCCTTGTGTTCCCGCGCAGCTTGGATCAATTGCTTTGGGGGGGTGCTTTGGGAGGGACATTTCTCTGCGGCTCACCAAAATTTTCTCATGGACCACCAGTGGGCCACGGACCACCATTTGGCGATCACTGTTCTATGTAACCAAACTCATTTAGTTCTATTTTCTGTTTTTCTGTTAAATTTTTAGTCATTAATTTTGTTTTCTTCCTATTAATTTTAAGTCCTGCTACTGCTCCAAATTGTTCTAATTCATTCATCAATTTTTGTCCTCTTTCTATTGGTTCTTCAATGAAAAAAATCATATCATCCGCAAATGCTTGCAACTTATATTCTTCTTTGTTAACCTTTAATCCTTTTATGTCTGGGTTCTGTCTAATTCGCTTTAGTAATGCTTCTAATGATAATATTAGGATCAGGCAAAAAAAAATCTGAAAATTTTATAATTATTTATTAGAAGTAGAATTAGAAGAAGAAATTGTAAAAGGGAACATGATAGCCTGGAGTAGGAATATAGGACGTAGCATCACCATAACAGAATGGGAAAAAGTCTGGGGTAGAAATAATAAAATTACAAAATCGGTAGCATACAAAGAAAATGCCTATAAAATGTCTTATAGATGGCACCTTCCACCTTTAAGATTAGCAAAGATGCACCCCAATATGAGTCCGAATTTCTGGAAATGCAAAAAAAAAAGAGGGAACTTTTTTCCATATGTGTTGGTCCTGTACAGAAGCTCAAAAATATTGGCAGAAAATTAGAAATTGGCTGGAAGAAATGACATGAGAACAGATCAAATTCAAACTAGAGTCCTTTCTGTTAGGGATCTTTGATAAACAAATATCAAAAAAAGTGAAATATATAATAATACACATTTTGACAGCGGCCAGATTGGCTTTTGCACAATGTTGGAAGCAGCCTCATGTTCCATCAGAAAAGATGATTATTCAAAAAAAAAATTTCAGGTTGTGCAGAAATGGACAAATTAACTTTGGCATTAAAAAATAAAGACACTTCAATATACTACAACAGCTGGAACTGCTGGTACAAATGGATAGACCAAAGATAGACTTCACACTAAAAGGCAAAGAGGATAGGATAGATCCATAGAAGTGATATACAGATATATGTAAGGATTAGGTGTGTGTATATGGCATAAAATAAGGATAAAAAAGAGGTCTTACAAACTGTTGAAGATGAGAATGTTTTTAATTGTTTTCTATTTTTCTCTTTCTATTTTCTTCTTTTTCTCTCTTTCATTTATGTATGTGTTGTTGGTTTGTTTTAATTGTAAAATCAATAAAAAAAATTTTTTTAAAAAAGAATGTTTTAATTTAGATTGGGCTCGTGATTTAGTTTTGGAAGATGATACCTTTGTATTATTTTTGCTTGTCATTACGACCATTACGACCCTCGAGATTACATCACGAGCCCAATGTATATATATAAATTAATATGTTTTGGATCATTGGCTCGTCCAGGGGCCTGCTCTAATCAGAGGCAGGGAACCCTCTTATAATTTACTCCCCCCTTTTTTAGCCAATTATTACTAGTAACATTATTTTGCTGCTATTATTATTATTATTATTATTATTATTATTATTATTATTATTATTATTATAAAATAATAATAATAATTATTATTATTATAGTTATATAGATTCTATTATATGTGAGCACAGATAATTTTGACTAATATAATTGTGCTGATCACCAGTCAGTGCTTCTGAAGAAGAAATTTTAAGGCCAAATTATTAACGTTCAAATAGAGAACACCTTTTAGGGCCAGAATAAGTTAGTTATCCAAATGGCCCTCAACAGCTGCTTGCACAGGTGGACACAGGCCTTGGTGCTCACTGTGTGTGTGCTGCTATCTTCCAGAAAATTGTCTGTGAGGGCTGCCAACTTAGCTTCTGACAAAACCCCAGAAAGAGGTTGAAAAACAGAGTGATTAGTCCCCCTAAACTCTCACGGAGAGAGCATGCACAGATAAATTGCCTCTCAACAGATAAAATGAAGGTAGCAATTCCAAATGGAATTTTGCTAAGCAAAATGGCCCTGGCAGTTATTTTGTGCACCAAAAATAGCAGCAACTGTCACGTCTCACAATGATAGAGCTCGTAAGGTAGAGGCAAGTGAGGGAGAATTCGAACACAGATTCCCCTCTGGTGTTCTAGAGGCGAAAGAGAAAAAACTTGGGCCGTTATCTGAAATCGTGCTCCCTTAAATGGCGCTTCAGCAAGGGCTTCGCAATGGCAAGTTGTATGCAAAGCCTCCGATCACTGCGGAAGTGGCAGAACGCTCCCTGGGGAGCCGATCTGAGCACTCTGACGGCAAGATTACCAAAGTGCCATCAGAAGCAATTATTTTAAAGCAGTCTGAGCAATGTCCTACTTAAAAGGCTATAATTCAAACCTGCTGTTTTGTCTCTCTTCCTAGTCTGGCCAAGGAACCTAAACAAGCTGCCTACAATGAAGGCTGAGCTGAAACTGGGGGACACTAAGGAGGAGTACAAGGAGGAGGAGGAGCGTCCTATCAATCAAGCCCAGCAGAGCAGAATCTAAGCACCTCCCACTACTGGATGCTCGGAGCAGCTCATTGGAGAAGTTTAAAAAACACTACTTTTGATGGAAAGATGGGTAGAGGCAGAGGTGGTATTCAGTAGGTTCTAACCAGTTCTGAAAACCGGTAGCGGAAATTTTGAGTAGTTTGGAGAACCGGCAAATACCACTTCTGACTGGCCCCACCCCCATCTATTCTCTGCCTCCAGAGTCCCAGCTGATCGGCTGGGTCTTCTTTTGTTGCCCTGCACAGAACAGAGCTGGAAAGCATGTTAGTGGGGTGGGGTGGGAATGGAAATTTTGCAGTAACCTTCCCCCAGGAGTAGGGAGGGAAAGGGATTGTGCAGTATCTTTCCCCTGCCACACTCACCAAGCCAGTAGTAAAAAAAATTGAATCCCACCACTGGGTAGAGGCTATCTTCACAATGGGCTAAGGCAGTGGCCCCCAACCTTTTTTGAACCAGGGACCGGTTTCACGATTATTTATTCTTCCATGGACCGGTACCTGAGTAACGTGAGACTCCACTGCCATCAGGACGGCTCTTCGTTCGAAGCCGCCCCCCCGCCTACGACGAAACTAAGGCGCGAGCACCCAAATGCCGCTTTCCAACCGAAAACCCGGAAGCAACTGAAAACCCAGAAGCGCTGTCGAAACAAGATGGCGGCGCCCAAGCTTTGCGGCCCGGTAAAAAATGATCCAGGGACCGGTGGTTGGGGACCCCTGGGCTAAGGCACACTGAAGGCAGTATTGTGATTTCTTGCCATTCAGTTTCAGAAAATGGATAATAAGAATAAGCTTTTCCTTGTGCCAGATCAAAGATAAGCTTTTGATGTGATTCCTTGTAGTTGTTTCATAGGTGCTGCTAACATTTTTTAAAAATGATTCCACTTAGAACCCTAGAGCAATTTTGTTAGAAGCAGCCATTCTCATAGATTCTAAGTTTCTGCTCATCATTATTGAAAAGAAAATTATAAAATACTGACAGATTGTAATAGTTATAAATTAGGACTTCTGTGAAACAATTACTGCACTTCTCTGTGGACTTTGCTCATTCATTGTTTGCACAAAAATGTAAAAATAATAATTTTTGACTGTAAGTTAAAACCACAATGGCAGGCTACAAATAAATAAATAAAAAAGGAGTCAATCAATCAAGAGGGTTAATTACAAGTATTTCAGACTTGAAGTCCCTGAAGTATAAGGTAAGTGCAAAAAGATCTATCTAATGAGACCAATATCTGTCTTTTTAACTATGTTAAAAGAATACATATGTGCACATTGACAAGACTTTCTGATATTCATAGAAAGATTTCCCTACGGCAGGTCTGAAATGAGACAGTTATGAATGAATTAAAAATTTAAAAATTGGGCTTACAAGGCTCAAGCAGATTTTTTTTGATATTTCTCCTCTTATGTTTTCATTTTGCTTTATTTTGTTTTTTAATCAGAAGACAGAACCAGGGAATCTAAAGAAATTGCTTCCAAGATGGATGGTTCTTAATATGGCCAATAAAATAAACTGTGGATATATTCTGCTTTTTTATTACTGTTTTATGTGCCATAAGAAAAATGATAGCAGAAGTACCAATAAAAAAAAACCAAAATAGTTACAAATGAAACCTGACAATATCTCAAATCCTGATAAAATCCCACTTTTTACGAACAAAAACTTGCCAAATAAAAATTTCATCTGGAAACAATCAGAGCAGGCAAGTACCAAGAAGTGTGAGGCAGGTGCTCAGGCAAATGAATTGTTCCTTAAAACAGTATTTTATCCTTTCTTACTGAGTCCCCCTCCTATAGATTAGCTATGGATAATTGTAATGAATTTATGTACAGGAAGTGCTGGACTTATGACCACAACTGAGACCAGAATTTCCACTGTTAAGCAAAGGAACTGTTAACTAAGTCATGCCAAATTTTACAACCTTTTCTGCCACCATTGTTATGCCAATCACTGCAGTAAAATGAATCATACAGTCATTAAGCAAATCTGGCTTCCTCCGTTGACTTTGCTTGTCGAAAGTTAAAGTTGTGAATGGTGATCACATGACCCTCGGACGCTGCAACCATTATAAATATATGCCAATGGCCAAGCACTTGAATTTTGAACATGTGACCATGGGGTAAGTGTGAGTACTGGTTGTAAGTTACTTTTTCTGTGTCATTGTAACTTTGATCACTAAATGAATGGTTGTAAGTCAAGGATTACCAATATTGATATATGCATGTCTGTAAAGATACATTCCTTACATTTTTTTCCAGCTTTTTTTCTTTCTTTTATAGCAATAGCAATAGGACTTAAGACTTATATACCACTTCACAGTGTGTTACATCCCTGTTTAAGCCGTTTACAGCGTCAGCATATTGCTCCCAACAATCTGTGTCCTCATTTTACTGACCTCGGAAGGATGGAAGGCTGAATCAACCTTGAACCACTGAGGCCCGAACTGCCAAACTGCCGGCAGCCAGCAGTCAGCAGAAGTAACCCGCAGTACTGCATTCTAACCACTGTGCCACCATGGCTCTTTATAATTTTGTGTTTTCTTTTTCTATGTTTTTTTAAATATAGAGTTAACTTTAAAAAGGGAGACTGAACAGAGTTTGTGCTTGTGCTGACTCCATGCAGCTTAAATTGAGAGAATTCTCCTAACTTACCATAATCACACCATTACCATGCTATTTTTTGTGCCACATTTGTAACATGTTTTTATCCCATCCCCAGCTCATACCTAAAGTAGTTTAAAGATTAGTTTTCACTTCAAGAGTCAAATAATAATAACTGGAAAGCAGAAGGGCATAATTTAAATATCTCTGGGTGGTTTTTCACTTAAAAGATGATGGTGGAGGAATGTACATAAGAACTATGTGGTACAATCATCCCTTAAGTTGATGAATTATTTCTTTTATACTAGCAGAGGACAGTTAGTCCCTGCATCTTTAACATTTTTTGAAGCTGAATCATTGACTCAAATCTTTTATGGGGCACAAGCTGGAATCTATCTGAAGAAACAACCACGGGAAATAGTGCAAACAAAATTCCTGTGATCAATTCTAGATGCACCCAATGGAACATCAAATGTCTGTTAAGGCTTGAGATAGGAATGCTGTTCAGATTAGGAACTGGAAGATGATGATAATTTGCTGGTTCAAAATGTTATTTTTTCCAGTTGGTCTGACCCTCTAGTTCTAACAGATAACTTTTCACCTCACCCTGGAAATAGGTGGTAGAGAATAACTGGCTTCATGCAGGCTCTCTCCATTCTTAAAATCATCAGGTTACAATCAAGCTAAGCAATTAATTACTCAAAGAATAAGGGATGTGGAGTTTCAGATTGGAGTTAATAGGCAACATGATAGAATTTGGATTAACAGGGGCATGTGGGACTAGCAAGTTAATTGCTAAATCTAATTTTCCCTAAGATGAGCATTGCATTCTCTAAAGCTAGATTTAACATTCTTCCATCTGCACTTTTTCAAGGCAGATATAGTGAAATCCTCATAGCTGAGCATATTGGCTCGTGTGGTGAAGGGGGAATTGAAACCATATTATTACGCTGTAAATTTTACAGAGACATTAGGTCAATCTACACTGTATCCCTAACAAATTCCCTGGGAGGCCAGTTAAATTTTACATGAACCCTAAACATTATTCTTGGTTTGATACAACTTAATTAATAAATAGTAGGCATATAATATAGTCTTCATTTTATGCCTATTGCCATTTTAGATTTATCACTGGAGTAAGTTCTATATTAACATATTAATAGAGGAGTGAATGTTATATTTCATAATTTATTCTGTTGATTGTTAGTATATCAATGTACTTATTTTGCTTTACTTTTCAATTTTGCTGATCATTAACTGAATAAATATTATTGATTGATTGGCCTAAAGATGTAGCTGTTCCTATTTTAAGTTATTTTTCTCTCTTCGTCTCACATAATTTTTGCCATAGATTCAACCTGATAAGACTTCAAAGAATATTGCGGTGTTTTTCAACCTTGGCAAGTTTAAGATGTGTGGACTTCAATTCCCAGGATTCCGCCCTCAGCAGGAGTTGTGCATAGTATCAGAACACTTCCCTCACATTTCCTCCCATCCACATTCACCTTACTGCCTTCGGGGAAAATAGGAGAATCCACCAATCCTTTTTCTTAATTGACCTACAATACAGTAAGGGCAGCATTGCTTGCCAGACTTGTTACCGAGTCTGAATATGGAGCAGCAATGGGGGCAGCAAATCTTATGCCAGGGCACTTTTTTGCAATCACAATGTAGATAGTCTTAATTCAGATAAAATAATCCTACCCCAAGACAATGGTTTTTGTATTTTAAAATTGAAATAATGAAAATAATTCTTATCCCTCTATTTTAATTCTAGTATGTAGTATGTAGTATACCTAGAGATGCTTCCATATAGGAGAGAAAGAAGAATGGAGACAAGGCTGGTTTTATTTTACTTATTTTTTAATGCACAATCAGCAAACTTTAATTTTGTTTAAAGGGCTATGCAGCTGAATAGAGTTGGCAGCATAAAAATTCGATAAATAAATGGTGAATGTTGCAGTAAGGTTCAGCCCATATTCCAGTCATATTCTGCCTATGGAATAGGAGAATGAACACTATCTTGTCTGTTATCTTAGGGAGAAAAATATCTTGATCTGGCCTAGTTTATAGCTAGAATAAAGGAATGGCATATCGGAAAGGTTAGCTTTTGCCTGATCCTCGGTCTCAAACTATCTTGGATAAAACTGTTGTTTGTAGGTTAAATTGGAACATAGAAGGCAGAAGTGGATTCCAATAACTTTTCAACCACAAGGGTCAATGGATGACCTGTTTTAGCTTAACACATCACAGAGCTATTGGTGAGAATGGAAGGAGAAGGTGCCTATAATGCTGTGACCCAATAAAGCAGTAACATACCATCTGCCATTGCTAGATGAACCCATGATGTTCTTTTATTGCCTGCCTGGTATTTCACAAAAGCCACAGGATTTTCAAACAGCTGGTGGTCTCTAGTGTGTAACTAAAAATCTGTTTCTAGCACGGCCGAACACAAACTGTGCAGATTTTCACTTCGTGCTGTGTGCCAACCTCACCAACCCTGATAGTTCAGGATGAGTTCCAACCAACATTTAAAATAAACAAGCATCAATACAGATGCCAACTGTTAGGCTTCTCTCTCTGTGACGACTATCAGCTTCCCTGCTGCAAGGGCTCTGCTCCCATTCTTAAATTAACAGCTTCCTGTAATTGCCTTGCAAGTGACAGCTTGAATCACAACAGGGCTTGCAGACACGAACAATTCAAACCCCTCTACACACCACTACAATGCCAGGAAGCTATTTTTAACGGCTGCCAACAAAATATGTTGTTGAAGCTATGCTGGAGACTGGAGGGTGGGAGGGGAGGATGGCTAGACCTAAATGCCATCTCTGTTTATTCCTGGGAAGAACTTGGGACTGCAGATTTTTGGTGTCCCACCAAGAGATGAGGTCTTCTTAGGAAGCATAGTTATATTGTCTCAGAACTCTGGACTATCAAGATTTACATAAATTACTATGTGCTGAAGTGGGGCAAGGAGAAGCTTGTAATAAAGCAGCATATTTGAGTAGTACCGTGTTTCTCATATAATAAGGCCAGGTCTTTTTTTTTTTTTTTTGAGCCCCGAAAAAATGGCTAGGCCGTCTTTTCGGGGGGTCACTTAATTCTCCCCCCTTGCATCTTCGGGCGGGCGGCGATGGCTTGGATGTTGACCTCGGCGTTGGTGGGGCACTTCGTATCGGGGTCAACGCAGGCAGCACCATATCTGGGTGTGCAACAAAAGTACTTCCTAACGGCAAGCCCCCCCACCATTCCCCCCATTTCGCATGTTTTAATATAGGCCTTAATTTGGGGGGAGGGGCTTAATTTCATTTCATGCCTATAAAACATGCTGGGACTTCCTATTGGGGGAGGCCATATTGTTGGAGAAACAGGGTAATACATAGACAGATCATAACTGCTGCCTTCATACAACCACCTGTTCCTTTCACTTGGGCTGGTGAAGAATTACTAGTGGGAGTTGTGACTCATGTTAATAGGGTCAGCTATGAAAGAATTTGAGGTCTGATGCAACATCAGGATTGGATCCCCTTGACAACCCCAAATTAACACTGCAGATGGTTATCCTGTAAAATAAGATATTAAAACTATGTATTCAGAATGGACCGCTCACAGGACTTGCATTAAAAATAAAAAAAATGTACAGCTAGTTCCCAACCTGCGTCTACAATTTCTATTGCTAAGCAAATAATTTTGCCCCGTTTTATGACCTTTCTTGCCACTGTTGTTAAATGAATTCCTGCAATTGTTAAATTAGCAACACAATTGTCAAATGGATCTGCCTTCCCCATTTTGCTTGTCAGGCTGCAAAAGGTGATCCCATGATCTCAGGATACTAAAATCATCATAAATACATGCCAGTTGCCAAGCATCCAAATTTTGATTACATAACCACAGGGATGCTGCAATGGTCACAAAGGTGAAAACGGTCACAAGTCAGTTTTTTCAATGCTGTTATAACTTCAAACAGTCACTAAATGAATTACTGTACGTCAAGGATTACCTGTAATTATCAAAACCAATTGAGAAAACCACGGCCTCTTGGTTTAATACTGCCAGCATTACCTTTCATCCCAAAAAGATTTGTTTTGAATGATTTGTCCCTTAACTGGACAAATGGAATTTCCTTTGGAAGTTTTTCAAAACTTCAGGCAATCGGGGTTCAAAGTCCAAAATCTGTCCTGGATCTTTGCTGCGTATCAAAAAAAAGATAAATTTGATCAGCACAGTGAGAACTTCCATTTTATCCTGGCTTCTGAGATTTCTCCTTTCCTTTCTAATGTTGAAGTACTACAGTGGTTTCAAAACTTTGATGCCATTCCCTTTCTTTCCAAGTTGAACCAAGAGGGATCTGCTGTTTCATGCACAGTGGACATTTGAATATTTTTCACCCGTGTTAAATAAACATAGCAAAGTAGTAACAGCAGAAGAGAGTGGTCCACGGCTGGATTATTTTTTGTGGTACTCCCTGCCAACTAAAGGATGCACTGGTGAATTTGAAAGGGTTCTTGGGAGTTGTAAGTGAGGACACTTATGGGATGGTGCATGTGTAAAAGTTTTGGGAGATGAAAACAGCTAGATGGAAGTGTCCTTGTTCAAAAGGAGAGACAAGAACAGGAAGAACGTTAATCTAAGTGGGGATGTATTATTCCTCTGTTGGAATAATGACATTTTAAGAGTGCATTGTTTGCCTCCCACTTTTGCAGGAAAGCATTGAAAGTAGAGGAAAGAATGCAGTAAATGCAATGAGATGTATCTATGAGGTGCTTGATTCAAGTTAAAATCAACCTGCTCTATAGAAAGAGGCTCAAAGGAGAAAGATGAACATATTACTTATTACTTATTTATAAGTAGAAACCTGAGGAACTTTCAGGAATGATCAAGAGGGAATCTGTCTCATGTTACTGCTATAGAATCAAGCATAATCACTTTATGATCACTTGAAATATTACTTCTATGTGCACTGTAGTTTTGGGTCTCTGACAGCAATGTATACATGTGATAAAAAATTCTCTGGTTCAAAAAGCTAAAATTGTGTACCTGTCTAAGAGTAAAGTGAGATAGTACAATAGAGACCCATGACAATATATTATTGAATCTAACCATATTCACACAAAGGGATAAACTATAATATAACAATATTGTCACTTTTTTCTGTAAACACGTTGGCACACATTAAAACATAAAATTCTGATGCCTGTTCTCAAACTTTATGTGTGTGTGTGTGTGTGCGTGTGTGTGTGTGTGTGTACACATACTTTAGAATACATCGCAGAAAAAAGAGTTGATACTTGATACTATATGATATAAAACTACTATAGATAGAATAAAGAATAAACATAAGAATATAAGAATAAATACTGATTTATAAACTTAGTCCAAAGTATTGATGATATGTGGGGGAAGAGAGCTGGCATCACCACTAAATTCTACTAATACATAAGGCAATGTAATAAACACAACAATAAATAAAACTGATTTCTGGACAAGTGTTTTTCACGCTGGCAAACCAAAAGAGGTATAGTTGTCCAATCTTAAGAATAGCTTAACCTGGTCTAGACAGCAGTAGCAACCTAAAATCCGCAAGTGCTTCATGACAGCCTTTTATGAGATTGTTGGGTGCTACTGTGCCTTTTCTGGCCTTTTGTACTGTGCCTTTGTCGCCTTCCTTTGCTAATGATGGCCTATTTTTCCAGCAATTATTAATTGACTGGTAGTCTGCCTGACAGTATGAATAGAATGAGAAATAAAACTTCAGAAGAGCTAGCCAGACAAATGTTTGGCCAATTGAAGCAGACCACTATTCCTGTAGTTAGCTTAAAAAGAGAACATCTCAGCTCCTTCTTACCCAGAAAGCCTGTTCAGGACAGCTACATTTCTCTGGCTCATCTTTCCTTTTCCGATGTAGCCTGGTCTGTGCCCTGCCAAGTTAATCTGCTGCCTGCAGGCCCATGGAAGATACTGCTCTCTTGTCAATTTAATTTAAGGTTAAATCCAGTTGGCTTCTGCATTTGGAAAAGGATAAAGTAAAACTGCCTTTTCTCATCATCCCAGCACAGAGTCATTGGCTGCCTTAGAGCTGGAACTTCCAAGAAAAGGAGTCAATTCGTCACTTAACAGCATACGCTGGATTTTCAGTTATCTAGAAGTTCCTGAAAATTTCCTCCTCATGTGCTCTTCCCGGTTATCCTCTTGTCATTTTTCCAGCTTCTTCCCATTATTTCCCGCTATTACTTCCATGGCTTAATACAATGTTCCACACATTTCCTAAAACATTCTGGTTTCCAGCTGCTATCTCCATCTTAGCAAGCCACGGTTGAACAGTGAATCTATAGTGATAGCAAGGATTCCCTAAGCAAGATGAGATCAATGGTTGTCTTTATAGCTGACAAGATCTCTGGGGTCACTCAGTGACAAGCATTTCAAATTCTCCAGCTTTTGCAAATTTCATGCCATACATTTTCCTTGGGGTAGACTTTGGATGCCATTGTCTTTGGGCAATGGATTTGGAAGGGATGGGAAAGAAGGGTCTCTCTTGTTCCCTTTGGCTTGTATGCTCTGTTCAGAACAAGGCCTAGGCTCCCAGCAGAGAAATACAATGGGGCGCTTCTTGGCTCAGAGGCCATGACTTTACCCACTTGAGGTTCTGCCCCCATCCTGGAATGGATCTTCTAAAATATACCAGATTCCCACACAGAGCCCTGATTCAGACTTTATCCTTGTTTCTGCAAGTCGTCATCTGTTGGCAATCCTATTATTTGCGTAGTCGAGAACAACTAAAAGATATATCTCTGTGAATTTCTGAAGATTTGATGTCCTAGCTTTGTGCTAGAAATTTAAGAAGAGGTCAAGGAGTTGAAGATAGTACTAGGAAAAGAAGTGTGAACACAAACAGATCTAGGATGCTGCATAAGCACACAACTTCCATTTTGCCCCTTTGTCTCCCTCTCTTTCATGAAAAAAAATGTTTCCCATTTAAAAGAAATGCCTGATAGGGTTTTAGAATTAGTGCTGAAATTAATCCAAAACATTTTTCTTTCTGAAACAGGATATTCATGATCAGTTACAACTCATTTGTACCTCAAATCAACGAGCATTTAACAAAAAATTATATGTGCAGTTGAAAATTCATCAGGCTTCTCTTTTCTTCTACAAATAACAATAATAATATATGAAAGAATACTGTCCTTTCAACTGTTTAAAAAGCAAAAAGCAGTAGCTAGATCACTACATTGGATGCCTCATATACATTTCACATCTGTTCAAAAAAGATCTGCAGAGATTCAAAATACTAGTGTTAGCATCCAAAACCCTGAACAACCATAATGACTGGGGTTACCACACAATCGTAAGCTTCATTTGTGTTGGCTTCCAAAATCTCTGTGAGATACTCTTTATGATATGCTATGTGGATTTGCTACCTAGTGGCAATACAAAAGTGCATCTTCTTTGTATTCACACCTGTTCTTTGAAATGATCTTTTTCTGTGTTCGTTGGATCTCAGCAGGAATACAGATAATCCTCACTTAATGAACAGTCATTTAGTGACTGTTCAAAATTACAGTGGATCTCACAGGGACTACTTACAATCCTTTTTCAAAGTTCTGACAGCTGGATCTCTCCCCTCCTCTGCCCCCATATACACACATGGTCATTTGATCATACTTTGGGTGCTTGGCAACCAGCTTGCATTTACATCCAGGTGCAGCATCCTGCAGCATGTGACTGCAATTTTTGGCATTTTTTGCTGATTTTTAGAGTTTACTTACAGTTTACTTCTGTCAACTTCTCCCATTCCATTCCATGAATGAAGTAAACATTCTTCTTCTGAAGTGTTTTAAAGTTGTAAACCTGTTTGATTTGGAAATGAAAATAGTTTATCTTAAACATCAAAGATAGAGAAGGTTGTTTCTGACTAGAATAAATAAAAATGAATTTATTAAAACAAAATAAAATATCTCAAAATAATGGACAACCTAATCTCTGTGAAAACATCATATATTAACTTCAGGATATTGTTGCAATACAAATATAACTATTTGCAATTTTTGGATCTTCTGATACATGTACTATAAGTCTTTCCCACAATATCTATGTAGTTGATTTAGTTAGAATAACAATGTTAGGCCTCCATTTCTTCCACCTATATTCTATTAGAGATAGAAAATTTGGGCTACCTAGATACTTGCAAGATTACAATTCCATTAAAAATAAACAGCATGGGTAACAGAGAAGAATGCTGGGAATTGTAATTTAGGAACATTGGCAACTAATTGTAGTTTAGGAATGTTGGCAACAGTAATAACAATAGCACTTAGACTTATATACCACTTCACAGTGCTTTACAGCCCTCTCTAAGCGGTTTACAGAGTCAGCATATTGCCCCCAACAATCCAGATTCTCATTTAACCTACTTCAGAAGGATGGAAGGCTGAATCAACTTTGAGCCTAGTGAAATTTGAACTGCCAAATTGCAGGCAGCCAGCAGGCAGCAGAAGTAGCCTGCAGTACTGCATTCTAACCACTGTGCCACCGTGGCTCTTACCCTTAATGTAGACTGAGCCAATATGATAACCTGAAGTTCAAAACAGCTGTCACATGCATCTAGTTCTATACTTCAGCCAAAATTTGCTTATGTTCTCTATGCTGATGAAAAAGCAACCTAAATCCATAGAAAAAATGGCTGGAGGGGAATTAACTTCTTACCCCTGACCCAGCCACACATTCTATTTTTCTGTTCAGATTTGCAATCTCCCATGAGTTGTTTTGTTTTTAGTAAATAAAAATATGCACAATTAATGTTCTTTTGCCCATCAACCCTAGTTTGGCTGCATAATAGTTTTATTTATAATTTCTCTTCCCTGGAGTTGTAACTATATGAGCCCACAAGCTTTCCTGAAACCATATTGCTTGCTACTACAGATCTCCATTGCTCAATCCCAGAAGAGGGACTGAGCAAACTGGAATAATTGTAATGATTAAGGAATTGTGCTGAAATCCATAGGGACCGTCTTATGGTTCTGCACAGTTTTTTGAATAATAATGAAGGAATGCACTAGAAAAGAGGAACCAGATTTCTACCATTTGACCAAGGGCTTTGACCAAGGACTACCAGATTTGGGCCAGGCAAAAGACAAACTCTCACGAGATGGTAGGAACGAATATTTCTTTGGTTATCTGGATTTGCCCAGTTCCAGATCTGGTAGTCTGTCTTTGACATCGTCTCCAGAAGTTCACATCAGTGCTCACTTATAATCTAGAGTGAGCTCTCAAATCATGCAAGCTAGGTCCACGTTTCCAACGGTTTGGTTTTTTTTTTTTAAAAGCTTCTATTTAATTTGATTCTGCATGTCTGCACATAGGCACATTCCTGACCTGACTTCCTAATGTGCTCCCTCATATAACAGTTTCCTTGTTCTTCATTCCTTTTTAGGAAAATAAATATGACCAGAAAGCTGATTGTTTGTGAAATAATTTTTAAAAACAGATATCTGATCATTTGTTGGGGAGAAAAATCATGTTTTCAATGATGTAGCTTGAAAAAAGAAATCCATTTGAATCAAATCTTTAAGAATCCATTCTAGGCAGTCCTTACACTCTAAATAGAATCAAAGCTCACCATAACACAATAGAGGAATACAACAATGAGCCCTACAAGCTGCTTTGGTTAGATATGTATCTGTGGAAGCTGATAATAAGGAAGTTCGCTGCTCTGAACCAGCATCTCTACTGCTTTTCTACATCCTAATTCAGCATAGAAGTACAATGCTCTGATCCTAGACGTCTACTACCAACTACAAAACCAGAAAATATGAAATTCAGGAAGGAGTGTTCGACCTATAGCCAGAAAACCTGGGTTTATAGTAAAATTAGCCACATTGTACAGAACTTTGCCTCATTTCTTCTCACTATAAAATTGGAATCCTAATTTGCTACACAAAATTGTCTTGGGGACAAATACTGTAAATGTGTAATCATTCTAGCTATGAAACTGAGAAATCCAAATGCTTGGAAACACATACTACTAAGATAATAACAGAAAACCAAAGAAAGCATATAGAAAGCTCATAGAATTGGTAAAGCCACCACTGCTAATTTTTATCGGTGTCTGGGAAAAACTTTACATTCAACTCTGAATCACATAGAAGAGTTATACTGGTGGCTTTCAAGCCATCTACTCTTTCCTGTCATACAAGCCATCTGCCTTTCTGGGTGGGTGACCAAGAAGTTAGCACTTGCTAAGCACAGGAACCAGTAACTTACTCCTTATGGGCATTTTAATCAGCCAGTGATAGTTAAAGGAACATGAAATTTGGTTTAATGGAGATGGCCAGATTCTTTGCATTTAGAACAAAATGGCTTTTCAGACAATGCCAAATCCTACAATATGTATATTCTTGGTATTCAATCTATGTGTGCTACATATGTATTATTGCATACCATGCTTATGCAGGGAAATATCTCTTTTAAAATCAATATAGTAGTTACAAATAGGCTTCCAGGCCCAATTTAAAGTAACAGCCATAACCTATAACAGGGGTCCCCAATCCCTGGGCCACGGCCTACTACCAGGCCATGGAAACAATGGGCAATAGCGCTCATGTGTGCACATATCCCCATTGGCGCAAGCAGCAAGTCTTTGCGCGAGTGGAGGGCACATGTGCCCACCACTCGCACAAATGGAGCTGCATGCACACCTGCTCGCTTGCACAGACCCCTCCCCTCTCCCTCCCCCACCGGTCCACAAAGCCAGAAAGGTTTTGACCTACAGCCATATATGGAGCAACAGAGGGTATATCATCAGCTCATCCAAAAAGAACATCTAAGAAAGCCTACTAAAACTTCTTCACCACCCTCTACGTACACACAGGCACACACATACACACAGCATGTTAAAGGGACAAAGACCAGATGACAGGTCTCTTCTATTATGGCCTCCATATTTTGTAACTTCTACCCCAAGAAAAGTGAGCCAATTTGGTGTTATGGTTAAGGCATCAGATTAGAAAATGGGATTAGAAGGTTTCAACTATCAATGATTTTCATATTTGAAAAACAGAGAGAAATTTAAAGCTGATCACAAACTGTACAGTCTTGAATATGATAAAACTATTTTTGAAACAGAACTGTGTAAACTTTTGCTAAATGTTGAAATGAAAAATGAATTGGTTAAAAATATATGATAAGCTGGGCAAAAAAATTCCAATATAACATATCAAATGATTAATGGAAAAATATGTGAGTGTGCCAAGATTTTTCCAAGTCCTGGGCCGGATTGGGGCAGAAATCTGGAAGAACCAACTCTTGTGCTCTGTGAAACAGGGTGCTGACTTTCGGAATGAAAGCCAGATCCAGCCTCAAAACCACCCGGTGAGGGTGAGGGTGGAATATGCATAGGTCTGAACACACTGAGTCACCAGCTCAGATACTCTCCTGGCCGAAGTGATAGCAACCAAGAATGCTACCTTAACTGTCAGGAGATGCAAACTTACCAACCTGAGAGGTTCGAATGGAGCCTTAGTCAGGGACTGCAAAATCTTCAAAATGCCCCATGTAGGATACCTGTGGACCACCAGAGGTCAAAGGTTAGAAGCACCTGAGGAACCTGCAGACGGTAGGGTGATGTGCCAAAGTTTCCAATTTCCACAAGTTAGCACAGATGATAGGGCCTCCACCAGACAACGAAGAGTATTGGGAGAGAGGCCTCTATCCAAACCTGCCTGTAAGAATTCCAAAACCTGTGCTATTGAAGCCTCTAGAGCAGGGGTGGGCAAACTTTTTGGCTCGGGGGCCGCATTGACTTTTAAAATTTGACAGACGGGCCGGGTCAGCACAAGATTTTTTGGGAATTGCCCCCCCCCTTTCTTCTCCTCCTTCTCCTCCCCTCGGAGGCCTCCTGAGTCAGGAGTTGCTACCGCCGGCGCGGCTCCAGTCCCGCGTTGCCTCGGGAAGGGAAAGGCAAAAAGGAAGAGCCGCGGTGGTGCTTTGCAACGGCAGCAGTGGCACCGGGGGGGTCAGGCTCAGAGGTTCCTGGTTTTGCCTTTCCCTTCCCAAGGCAACGCGGGACTGGAGCCGCGCGGAGCCGCGCCGGCGGTAACAACTCCTGACAGCCCCAGCCAGACACCTGAGCGGAGCCCGGCCGGAACTGCCTGTTGCTGCTGCGGGCGTCTGGCTGCCCAAGTAAAGAACCGCACCAGCTCAGGGCAACTGTGAGGAGCAAGAGGGGAGAGGCAGAGAAGGAGGCAGAGAAGGGGAAACCCGGAGCGCCGCCGGGTCGCCTCCTCCAAGCAGCCCGCCTGCCCGCCCGGCGGGCTTCCCCTCCGCCGCGCGACTTGGGGCCAGGCGCGAGCGCCCGCGAGGAAAAAGGAAGCCGCAAGTTGCTGGGAAGTTGCTCGGGTGCTGGGAGCAGGCTTTTAAAGTGCCGCCCGAGCAGGACCGCCGAGCCGGGAAACGGGGCACCAAGGCAGGGCAAGGCTCCACCAGCAGCGGCCTAGCTTTAGGTGGCTCCAAGCCGCCCGCTCCAAGCAGCCCGCCCGCCCGCCAGGCGGAACCCTTCCCACTCCTCAGCGGGAAGACGCTCCAGCCTGCAAACTTTGCCTTTGCAAAGTTTAAGCCTGGAAGCCCGGAAAAAAAGGGGATCGGTGGGGACTCACCTTCGGAGAGGTCGCACTCGAAGGTGATTTCGAACTCCCAGCCGAGGCCTTTGCAAACTTCTTCTTCTCTTTCCTACCCAGAGAGCGCTCCGCACTGTTTTGCAGCTTTGGGGCCACGCGGCACAGGGCAATACGCCACGCCCGGCAATTTTTTTTCAGGGGCGGGCCGGATTGGACAGACCAACGGGCCGGATGTGGCCCGCGGGCCGTGGTTTGCCCACCCCTGCTCTAGAGGCTGAATCTTTGACTTAGAGCACCAAAGGGAAAAAGTTTGCCAAGTAGCGTCATAGATGCGGATTGTGGAAGGTCTCTTGGAGGCCTGAATGGTTCTGATAACTCTGCTGGATAATTGGGTGCGTTTTAAAATGCTCCACTCAATCACCTAGCTGTCAGCTGTAGCCACTGGGGCTCTGGATGTTTCAGGGACCCCTGAAGGAGAGAGGCATCTTCCATAGGAATCCGCCAAGGATGTATCTACTGAGAGGTTCACCAAGTCCAGGAACCAAGGGAGGGACTCCAAAGTTCCATGAACCAATGGGGAGCCATCTGTCCCCAACCTGCTGCCTTCCCTGATGTGTTGTGACCACAGCTCCCACAATTCCCAGCTGACGCACCCCTTTTGGTCACTGGGAACATATGGTCCTCGACTTATGACCACAACTGAGCCCAAAATTTCTGTTGCTAGGAGAGGCGGTGGCAAAAGCAAGTTTTGCCTCATTTTGCAACTTTTCCTGCCACGGTTGTCCGTCACGACGGTTATTACACTGGTAACACGGCTGTTAAGCGAATCTGGCTTCTCCGTTGGTCAGAAGATCGCAAAAAGGGGATTAGGACACTGCAACCATCATAAATACGAGTCAGCGGCCAAGCCTCTGAACTCTGTGTCACATGACCCTGGGGGATGGTGCAACAGTCGTTAAGTGTGAAAAATGGTCACTTTTTTCAGTGCCACCGAAACTTCAAACAGTCACTAAATGAACTGTTGTAAGTCGTGGGCTTTTTGTACATAAATGTATTAAGCTGAGTCTGGAAAATCAGCAAGCTGGCAGGTCTCACGTTAAAATACCTGTTGATAAAAATGGATTCTAGAAGTCCGGGAGTGAATCCAGACTGGTTAGTCTTGGTTTTGTGAAGCCAACAAACTTGGGGGTGTCAGGATTCCAGCAGTTACCCCCACTTAAATCATGAGTCTCGAGCCAAACTTCCAAAACTTAAAAAGGATTTATGGGGAGTTAAAATGTCTGGCACTGCCTGAGTGTAGCCGACTCTGAAACACATAATTCATTGTCACCCTTGACCCTGGTTTTCCCCCACCCCCTGAGCGTATTGTAATTCATATTCTCCAATGGGACACATCCACAGTCAAGAGTCATCAATCATGCTCTCCAATTAGAATTTTGCGTGGCAGAAACTTCAGTCACCTCGTTACTATCTTTGAAAATATTTATGGAATGCACTTTCAGTTTGCAAGCTGCTGCACTGCTCCACCCTCCCTTTCTGTTGGTAATTCTAAAAAAACCATAGAAATATTTTATGAGTTGATATGGGCTTGTTGAGCAAGGCCATCTCTCATTGGATTGTGTGACTTCTCAGGCCCCCATCCAGGAAGTGAGCGATATGCTTGGGCCTTGGGGCCAGAGGTTGTGGTGCTCTTTTACCAGGTCTTTATACAACTGGGAGCCGGTGGGCTTTTTTTCCCCTGTCTTTGCCAGGAACCCATCTTCACTCCATCTTCAGGAAGGAGGTTGCAGCATCACAGCCCAGAGAGCAAAGCAATAAGTCCAAAGGCTTCATCGGGCAGCTGCTACAGAAGCAGCGATGGTCTTGGTGGCAAACCTGGCTCCATGCAGGGTGGCATCTGCCGTTAACTCAGCTGTAGCAACTAACTTATTGATATCTTGATGTGCTCTAGAATCAGAAACAGGAAGCCTATCCTGTAGTTGTCTCAGAGCTATCTGAGAGAGGCTGTGGTAAAAAAGGAAGCAGCCGTGGATGCTTTTACAGCCCAAGCAGCTGCCTGATGGGCCCTCTGCAATGACTGCTCAATCCTCTTCTCATCCGCTTTGAGGACCTCTTCCAGATCAGAAGGGGATGAAGAAGTAGAAGCCAAGGTGCTTCAGGGGCATCTACTCTGGGCACCTGGAGACTCTTGGTGAGTTCTGGCCCAATATTCTATGGCTGGAAGACGATAGATTAGGCCCGGAAGCAGGAGTGTCTAGCTGTTTATGTACCACCTTTAAAAAGAGCTTGGTGGGTGGTACCACTTCCTTTCTAATGATAGGCTCATCGAATCGAGTGTCGGATTCCATAGAAGGCTGGCTGCCGGGATCTTCGGCATCTGCATCTGGGCCCAGATTTGCTGTATTCCTGGCCTTGAAAAGGATAGATCAGAACGAAACAGGCCTGAAAAGCAGGGAGCTCAGGAGCCAGACCTTCGTCTTCCAAGAGGTCAGACTCACATTTATCAGCTACCCCTACCAAGGAAAAGCATAAACTGAAGGAGCTGGGGATTCCCATTCCTGTGATAAGGAACTCCTTTCGGATAGATGAGCCACCTGTTCTCTTGATCAGAGGTCGCCCACTGGTGGGCCTTCAGAAAATTTTGGTGGGCCGCAGAGAAATCTCACCCCCAGAGCGCCCTCCCAAAGCAATTAATCCAGGCTGCACAGAAACACAAGGCTGCGCTGCCCACATGGCCCACAGGAACGCTCCCCGCCCACTCACTCCTTACCCAGCAAACTTGCCTGCTAAAATTGCCAGATTTAGATTAGCTAGGAAGCAGGAAATGCTTGGATTTCTTGCTTTCTAGCTATCTTTAGATCTTCGGCTCTGCTTCCCTTAGGACTGAAGGTTTGCTTGCAAGCAAATTCAGTGCAGACTCACGGCAAGCAAATTTGAGAGATGGCAGATAGATGGATCACTGAATGATTCTGTGAGCAACTCAATCTGCCTGCTTTGGCTGATTTGGGGTAAAAATTGCTTTTTTTAAATAAAAACATTCAATATTTACATACATGGTGTGTTGTGAGTTAATTTTGTGAGTTTGCTTGCTAGCAAATTTTATGAGTTTGCTTGCAAGGAAATTTTATGTGACAGACTGAGCTAGCCAATGGCAGATAGATAGATTTCTGAATGAATCTGTGATTCTGTGAGCCTGCCTGCCTGCTTTGCCTGATTTTGGGTAAAAGTTGCTCTTTTTTTAATAAAAAATTCAATATTTATATAAATATTTATAATATTTACATATAAGCCATGCCCAGCCAATCACATGACCACCAAGCCACACCCACAAATTAGACCATGCCCACAGAACCGGTTAGTGGTCCCTGGGATCTAAAATTGTGAGTTTGGTAGTCCCTGAGGTCCAAAAGGTTGGACCTAGATGCTCTAGATCAGGGGTGTCCAACCTTGGCAACTTTAAGACTTGTGGACTTCAACTCCCAGAATTCCTCAGCCAGCAAAGCTGGCTGAGGAATTCTGGGAGTTGAAGTCCACAAGTCTTAAAGTTGCCAAGGTTGGACACCCCTGCTCTAGATGGAAGCACAGACACCTCTGAAGCTTCTGAAGAGTGAAGCACGAATCTTTGAATTCCTTCAGCAATTCCCTTCCTGATAGCCCTATCTATCAAAACTTGCATGTTTACTGGAATCTCTGTTTCAGTAGACTCAGATGGCCTGAGGCCTGCAGCTGTAGGAATAAACGTAGCCTCCACTCCAAGCCTACTGTCAGGCTACTCTGCGGCCTTTAGCTTGTGCTTCAGTGGAACAGCAATCAGCTGTTTTGTTGTTCCAGATACCAAAGAAATGCAGGCCGATGCCACCTGCCGATCCAAATTGGCCACCCAACCACCTCCTTCTTCACCACAGAGGCCCGAAAATGGCCTTTGCCGACTGCTCCAGGCTGCCAGAGCAGCAATCAGCTGTTTCACAGCTCCGCCAAACAGCTGAGGAAAGGAGCCACAATTTTAAAAAGGATTTTCTGCTTTGTCTTTGTTTGAAGAAGCCTTTGCAATGCAAAGGAGGAAAGGCAATCAACTGCATCCGTCCTTGCCGAAGACTGAGTCAAAAGCTGGGTGTGGCCAGCCACAGGGGGCAGAGCTAAATTAATCAGCTTTGACACACTCAGTCCAATCAATTAGGATGCTGAGCAACCCATTCCTGGCCTATCACAACCTTACAAGGGAGAAATATCCTCTTTCCAGCATATCACTATACCATTGCCAAGGTCTGACTACTTTAATTTATGCCCCACTTAAATTCTGAAAGGTAGCTGTCATAAAATTCTTCGGTGTTTTTCTTTTTTCGGTTGGGGCAACATTCACCCCACAAGTTACAGGTTGTGTAAGTAGCAATATGAGCTATTTTGTTCTTGGTCCTGAGACTTTTATTCTCTCCTTGTGATGAGAAAATTAAAATCTGCAGGTACAGCAAGTTGAGAACACATCCTATGGCGTGGCATACTTCCTGTGCCCTTGCAAAAAGCATTGCAAAAAGCTTTCCACATTTTATCCAAAGATAAGTAGCAATTAGCAACTCATCGATTGTTCAAGAGCAGCTAATTAGCAGTTTCCCTTGGAATCTGCTTTTGGTATCATCAAGAAAGCTCAGATTTGAGCACAGTAGAGATTTCTGAGATTTTGTCCAGAAGTAAATATCTTGGATGTGTTTGTGAAGAAAGCAAAGCAAGTGAAGAAGAGCTGTACTTTTTGAAGTCATCCAGATGAAATAATAAATATTCTAATTTGAACATTATCACATTTTCAGAATCCCAAACTTCAGTGGTGTATCATATCTCAACCTGACTATTATAAGAATATGAATCGTATTGTAAAGTTTTGGCTACTTTCAGAAGTGACATGAAGCTTAGATTTTATTATTATTAAGCCAAATATCTTTGGAACTGACTTTTAAAATAATGAAAAGTTGCAGAAAGAAGGCATTTTTGCATGTTTATTTAGGACTTCTTCATCAGCAAATAAGTTATAGTGTGGATGGATACATTCAGACTTGCAAAATATTATTATTATTATTGTTGTTGTTGTTGTTGTTGCTGCTGCTGCTGCTGCTCTCTGCTGCTACTACTACTACTACAGCCTTAAGGTATTCCAGTAAGAGTAAGAACCAGGTGCAAAACATTTTCTCAAAAGATATTCAGACTATTCATTGTCCATTTTATTCAAGAACATAAATATGATCAAGTTTGGAATGTCTATTATTTCTATTCCTTGATTTGCTTTTTGACTTGAAAAAAAAGTTTTTCCATAATTAGCTTCAAAGCCAAATAGTAATGGTATATCTTACAGAACAACACATTAAATTGGACAGCCAGAAATTCTTGATAATCTGTTCCAAATCACCCAAGGAATCAGTCATAGATTATGACGATAATGGCAACAACAATAAATAAGTAAATCATCCCTGATTTACAGTACAAGTGGTCAACCAGAAAACAACTGTCACTGATAATAAATGAATGGACAACAGTGGGACACTCTTGCCCATCTGTTTCAGCATTTCTTCTGTAATACAACTTTTTAATAAGTCAGAAGCCACAATAATTAATAGGAAGGATTTCTGTATTGGATCCTTAAAATCTTTGGGGCTGTTTATGGGCATATGGCACTGCTATGAAGAAGGGTGAAGCAAGTCTGACCCAGAATTCAACCACTGCATCCTGTCTTTTAAGAATGCAACCAATGCTACCTAACTTGGAGAAATGAATGCTTTATGTGAGATGCAGCGTCTCCAGACATAAGCACAGTATCCTCATAATCATAAAACAGAAACATGGGGGAGGGTTAATCAGTCATCAGTTGAACTCACCCTTGAGATATTCCTCTGACAATGGGGCTATTTTTTGGTTTCTTGTGCCTCCTCCCAGTCCATTTAGAAAACATAACTGTCTCACTCTTTGGAATGTATCACCAGACTGTGACTGGTTGATGACAGGGATAGCGCGTGTTGATTCCCACAACAATAATGCAGCATAATAGCCCAGATATTTTGATCACTTTCCTTTCATTGTGTTTCCAAACAGTTGTGAAACTATTTCAGGAAAGCATTAAGGGGTGAACAAAAGGTTTTACCACCTACAAATAGTGGTGCATCAGTCTAGCTGTTACTGGTTGTTATGTCATTTTTATTGTTTTAATTTTATTCTGTATTGGTCTGATGTAAACTCTACAGAGTCTTTGGAACTGTAATGGTCTATAAATCAAAACACTTAAAGAAAGAAATATCAGCCCTTGACTCACAGTATCAACGATTTGGTGAGCTTTTAGTAAACTAGCTATAAAGTGTTATATCTTTCAACTTCATCTCACAAAAGTTATTTCCTTTTTCTCAGTTAGCATATTATTTTGTCTTCTGATCATGCCAGCAGATGGATGGCACTAATTCAATCTGTTTTGTTTATGTCTGCATTAACCTACTAAACAGGAAGAGAGTATGTTATAGTGACAAATCACAAAGAACAAAGACTGGTGCACGAGAAGGATTATCTGGGCACTTACCAGGACTCATAGTTGGACAGGTAGCCTAGGCTCAGAACCCTGGCCAGGATACGCTTTATCCTTTGGGATTTGGCGGCTTGTTTCTTACTTGATTCTTTCCCTGGCAAACAGAACATCTTATGGCTACAGTACTAAGGAGGTAAAGGGATTGTATTTTAAGTGGATTTCAAAACATGGAGCCAGCACTGGGAATAAGCCAGCTCCTATACCAGGGGTGTCAAACTCACAGCC